>NC_064808.1:110306496-110406897 GCF_023721935.1 Panthera uncia | reverse complement strand
TTTTTGGGACAGAGAGAGGCAGAGCATGAACGGGGGAGGGGCAGAGAGAGAGGGAGACACAGAATCGGAAACAGGCTCCAGGCTCCGAGCCGTCAGCCCAGAGCCTGACGCGGGGCTCGAACTCACGGACCGCGAGATCGTGACCTGGCTGAAGTCGGACGCTCAACCGACTGCGCCACCCAGGCGCCCCGAACTTTACTGGATTTCAATACATTAGCTTTTACATCAAAACTTTATAAATTAAAATTAGTTTACAAACACATTTAACAAATCATTTTTTTTATGTTTATTATTTTGAGAGAGAGCATGAGCGGGGGAGGGGCAGAGAGAGAGGTAGACACAGAGTCTGAAGCAAGTTCTAGCTCCAAGCTTTCAGCACAGAGCCCGACGCGGGGCTCAAACTCACGGACTGCGAGATCATGACCTGAGCCAAAGTCGGACCCTTAACCGACTGAGCCTCCCTGGCACCCCAACAGATCGCTTTTAAAGCAAGAGTCCATTTCAGTGTTTAGCCATTCTCTGGATTTTAGAAGCAAAGTACCAGTCTAGATGAGCATCCCTAAGGGCGTGCAGACCCACAGCATACATTCCTAGTCTTGGTTATGCTGGAGATTTTGTCTTGCAGTGTTAGGTTAAGCAAATCAGATTAATTCTCTTTGGAACTTATTCTCCCAACACTTACTGTAATGGCAAAGTGTTTACCAGATACTTAATGAGGTGGTTTGTGAAAAATACTATCTAATTCAAAAACACTATTGATATTGAACACCAGATTGCGCTGTGTAGTAGTCAGTCCCTTAGGGTATTTTTTTAAATGGTGGGTCATTTTCTGATTCCCATTTTGGGGGTTCTTAAATCTTAGCAAGCATTACCAGTAATATGTACCAAAAGTCCTTTTAAACTTTATTTATTTAAAAAAAATTTTTTTCTGGGTAGAAAAAGAGAGTGAGAGTGAGCAGGGGAGGGACAGAGAGAATCGTAAGCAGGCTCCACAGTCAGCACAGAGCCCACCTTGTGGCTCAATCTTGCGAGCCATGAGAATATGACCTGAGCTGAACTCAAGAGTGGGACGCTTAATGGACTGAGCCACCCAGGTGCGCCTAAACTTTCTTGAAAGTTTGAGCAATTGGCTGTGTTTGAACAGTGAAATAATAATCCAGGATCAAGCTGTGAGTGCCCAGAAGGGAGACTGTGCTAGGTGCAGTGTAAAAGCTCTGGTCTTTCTTCCCCCGCTGTTGATAATCAAGATATGAAGTCAGAATGCTTTAAGCTTAGGAAACAGCCGCTGACAAGTTTTGGTTACAAGTTTTGGCTGCTGTAAAAATGCTATTCTAAAATATATTTTGAATTGTAAGAACAAAAGAAATTTTTTTGTACTTTTTTTTCATTTAATTGGAATAATTTTTAAGTTTCTGCAAATAAGGTAATTGTAAATTTAAAGCAGTAAGCATTTATTGGTGAATAATATACATATTCCCATTCCAAGAAATATAAGTAAATGAAGTTGAAATAAATTCTTTAATGTTTACTGTAAAATAATCCAGTGTATAAAGGACAAGCAAAGAGAGGAGCTCAAGAGGGAACGTGAGAAGGAACACCCGGGGACGTAGGGAAATAACCAGGAGAGCAATGGCATGAAGACCAGGGGATTCCAGTCGGGAAGTGTCCGTGTTTGCAGCTTTTCGGTCAGTTCGTCAATCACGAGCGAGAGCTGGGCCCCGAGCAGCGGAGGTGGAGGCCAGCTGGCAGCGGCTGAGGGACCAGTGGGAGTCGAGGCAGGGACAGCAATAGACTTTCAGAGTACTCGGCAGGAAGGGGAAGATGACAGACATTTACAGGAGCTTTTAGGGTCCGGGAGGAGTTTAGAGTAATAAAAAATCCCAATCGTTTAGTATAAAAGTAATACGCATTTTTGTATACAGGTTTTCCTTACTCACAGCTTTCTCTTTCCACGTATCAGTTGTTATCCTTTGTGATATCAGATATTTTCAATAAAAAAGGCTCTTTAGTACTAGAAATGAAAGGCTAGACCTTTTTTGCTCAACAGTGTACAGTTCTTTAGAGTCTTAGAAGAGATGAAGTATCAGAATAACTTTGATTTCCCTGTAGCAAACGTAGCTAGCACTACACCCAATCTGGACTAGGACCATTAAATAGCACACATCATCTTTGTTTTATGAGACGTGCTCTCCATTCTAAATTAGAGTATATCATTTTCATATGCTATTGTAATATATTCTTTTGACCATGACTTCATGACATCTATACTCATGTATGTATATATACATACATACATATATATATATATATATATATGCACTCACACACACACACATAAATGTTAGGTATTTAGAAAACAACAAATGTATACAGAGAAATTTTATAATTTGTATATAACAAATTTACAGAGAGAGTACTATGGCTTACTTATTAAAAAGGTGAATTTTTCTCCATAGATAACGGTATTAAAATGTATGAAAATGTTTTGTAAATTATAAAGTGCTATACAAATATGAAATATCAGAATATTGAGGATCAGGTATTAGTAGAAATACTTATTTGTACTATTCATTGAAAATATGGTTAAGCTACAAATATTGTCACATCAAAAATACATTGCATGTGGAATATAAACCTAAAATGTGTTAAGGAATAAAGTAATGCCAAGAAGTAGGGAGCATCCAAGGAAACTGATTCTATTGGTACTCAAACACAATTGTTCTAATGTGGAAAATATTAGTGGCAGATAATAACAGTAGGATGTTGGTAATGTGATAATCTAAAGGAAAAAAATTGTATGAAAAACTGGAGGGCATTCAATGCTGAAGCATCAAGAACAATCAGAGAAATATATCCGTATGAAAATAGAAGTTGCTCAGGAAGTAATGAGATATAAGAATATTAATAAGGAACTAACATTAAAAATACAAGTAATCAGCCTTCCATCATGAGCAAATCTTTATCACAAGGATAACTTACTTCACCCTTCTGGTAGATATAAGGTAAAAGAAGCTGTATTTCCCCCAAATTAAAGTTTTATACTTTAAAATGATGATATTAGATATCTATCTCCAATATCCATGTATTTGTGGTGAGACAGGTGATCCTGAGCCACATGCAACCCTGAGAAATCTGGCCACAGCCCAGCCGTGGTCCACTGGACCTCTGTTTTCCTTCCATACCAGTAATGTAAATCAGATTTTTCTAGCCCATGTTCATTATCCAGTTGACTGTCAGGCCTCCAAGAGGTGAAAGTACTCTTTCGAGGAAAGAGAAAAGGGGTCGTGAATAAACTACACACAGCTCTCCCCACATGTGCGAGGGCGCTGGGTGATGAGAAGAGTGTCATGCATGGACCCTCAGGACCAAAATATGATACGAATCAAGAGCCTAGACACAGCCTAATGAACGTCAACAACAAAAAACATCTTAATGAGGCTGTCTCTCTACCTGCCTGTCCAAATGCTTTTCCACCTGTGCAGATCCATTCCTGCCTGTCCAGCTGTTCCCACACCTTATCCCTGCTTACCTGTTCAGCTGTCTCCTGTGCGGGCCCCACTGCTATCCCACCGTTCCCAGATCCTCCCTAGCTGTCCCACTGTTTCTACCCCCCACCAGCCCCAAGCCCTGCCTGTCCGCCTGGCTGTCCCCTCTGTTCCTCCAAAGACCTTTTTACCAGCCCCAATACCGTCCTCCCCGGTCACGTATCTTCCTCACCCCCCAGCCCCAGTAACCACCAGCTTTTCTAGCAGCTTCCCCCGTCTACCAGCCCCAATGCCTTCTGGCCAACCTGACCGTGTGCCCCACCCACCCCGAAGTTCTGTGGTCATCCCTGATCCTGACTCACAGGGCCAGTTATTCTACAAAACTTTCAGACCCAGACATTGCCCCCCACAGCATTGTACTCCAGCCACTCTAATGCCTGCCCTTGTTCGTCGTTCCCTTCCAGCTCGACTGGTTGTATCCCCAGTCCCCATGGAAGCTCTCCCTGCTTTGAAGCCTTCCTGTTTACCCAGTCACCTCCCTCATCAGCCAGCCCCCACTCTCCCTGATACCAGTCTGGTGCCTGCACATCCCACTATCTTAGATCCTTTCCGGTCAGCCCAGCGGTCTGTTCCACAAACCACAACATTGTCAGATCTGTCCCAGGCCTTTGTAGACCATCCTCTGGCCTCAGTCCCCTGCCATCTGCCTCCCTGTCACTCTCCCTGCTCCTCTTTGTCTCCATCACCTTCCACTTCCACATCCTCTCCATCCATTCTGTCCTCTCCCTTCCTCTCCTCTCCCACTTCTCCATCCTTACCCCCTGCATCCACCCCTCTTTTTTCTTCACCTCTGCATTCAGCTCCCTCACCATATTTGCCTCCAACATGTTTAAATTTTCCCTTTCCAGCCTGTCCTGTTTCTTCCTCCTTTCCCCCCGTGCTTTACTCTCCCTCTCTTCCTGCCTCCCCATCTCCTTTTATTCCTGTTCATCCCCTCAACCCTCATCCCTGGGGGAAGAAAGTAGAGAAGAGAAGAGAAGCAAGTGGAATAGAGAAGAAAGAAATAGAGAAGAAAAAGTTGAGAGACGTCAACTTTAAAGGTAAATAAATTGAGCTTATCAGATATTTTGTAGATTTAGCAACATTCTGTTTGGGAAGGGTGACTGAAGGGGAAGGAATCTGTAAGAGTAGGAAGCCTACAAGGAAGAGAGAGAAACATACTCCCAGTGCTCAGGGGCTTGCATTAAATACCCTCCCTGTGGTCACAAGAGGGTAGTCAGGAATCTAGGCCCTGACTATTCCATTTGTCCAAATAAAGACATATATGCGTATTGGAGATAGGTATATGGTACATGTGGCCGTGTGTCCTCCAAACATTTTTATCCTCAATGGGGAATAATGCAAGTGAATTGGGAATAAAGCCCTTGGGGTCCATTCCACTGGCTATAATGCAGCAGCAGTCAGCTCTTTGATATACTTCCTCCCCATCCCCCTGAAACACTGCTCCTTTGTTCTTTGCTTTTCACTGTGTGCATATGCTGAAATCGAACATGCTGTAAGTTTCCAGAAGATGCAGAATTTTCATAGAAGGTGATGTCACCCACTAATAATTTGTGGGTGCACTCGCACACTAGAAGTAGACCCTGTACTAAAGATACCCTTTCTGTGGCGTGAAAACCATGTTTACATTTGTAAACAAATGTGTATACTGTCCTCCCTTAAGTAAGACCCAGGCTCCCAAGCCTAGTAAAGTAGGATGGAAATTCCTGCCTCCCCTGACAGGCAATTTTCATATTTTCTGTCTGCTCGAATCCTCAACCAACTTTATTTGGGTTATAGGAATACCTACCAGCTATCACATCGACTCAGAACTAAGGGTAATACATCATATTCTTATCCAGATAGGAATGCTCTTAAAGAACTAAGGACTGACTCTACATATCTATAGGAATTCCTTCTACCTCTGTCCCAAACAATAGAGGAATAGCATTTAATAATCAAAGCCGTGAATAATGGGGTATTCCCACGTCAAGGTGGAGTACTTTATTGGCACTATAATCCCATACCCATTTTATTCTGTTGACTGCCTTAAATTCCCCTTCCATCCTTACATGTGATTATCTGAACACACACACACACACACACACACACCAAACATAAATGTGTCATTTATATAGAGAGAGAAACTAACTTTATTTAAATGTACTAAATATTTTTTGTGTATGGTTCACAGAGCTATAGATAATGCCTTGCCTTCATCATTGTCAAAAAATGGTCACAAGCATCAGAAACATCTCTTATCCAAAATCAATTGTGATAAAGAAATGAAGGAAAACAACAGGGCAAACTTGGCTACTAACAAAGATGCGTTCCAGCTTACACTGGAAGAAACTCAGAAACTCCTAGAAGATCAGCATCTAAGCAGTTTGCAAGTATGAAACTATAAATGTTAATATTTTAATATCTAGTAATAATTCTGTCCCATCTCTGCATATTCTACACTAAAGAAAAGTATGCCATTCACCGAGGATAGCACGTGGATGAATCAACACAAATTCATCACAGATACTACAGAAATAATTTTTTAGATTTTTCTACCTTTTGCTCACTTTTCACTCTGCTTTCTCTATTCTTTTGCCATCTCTCATATTTGGAAAAATATGCTTTATGAATGTTATTTTCTGATCAAAAATGAAAGCTATTTTAAGTAAAATGTAACATAAGTATCATTGTTAGACACTGGATTATAAAAAGCATCCTTAAAATTTATAATACATGTGGACATTAGGTTCTTAATGAAAATATGTCACAATTAGCTAGAAATGGCATTTCTGTTCTAGCTCTCTGATCAGGCATTCACTTTGTTTTCTTTCCCCACAAATGAGTATGAGTTTCAGCTCATTTTCTTGAAATGTTTGCGCACTTTATTTTTCATGAGTAACTACACACCTTTATGAGATTCTCAATAGGCTGGTATCAAGATTAAATTCATAACCTTGGCCTGATTTATCCAATAACTAACCAATTGTGACAAAGCTGAAAAACAGCAAAGCAGGAGACTTCTGGCTATGATGAAATGCCTTCCTGCTGTAAACAACCATAATTCTGAATAAAGTATCTGAAACAGCTGTGTCTAGACATTAACCAACAGGCACTATCAGCTGTGATCTCAAAAACAGGTGAACAAATGAGAGGAGCCCTATACTCACTTAGGCTTTTTATCTGGACATATTCTCTGGACGAGCCTCAAAAAAATCCACAGCTAACCCACTCTCTGTCTCTTAAAGACTAAAATCTAGTCAGACAACATAAGGTCCATGATGTCCAATATTCCATCAAAACTTACCAGACACGTAAAAAAAAAAAAAAAAAAAAAAAAAAATAGGGCCCATAACCAGGAGAGAAATTAGTCAGTATAATCAGTTACACAGAGGGCAGAGATGAAAGATTAACAGGCAGGGAATTTAAAACCGTTTTTGTAAATATTTTTAGGGAATTAAAGTAAAAATGATTCTGTTGGAAAAAGATATTTTTTAAAGAACCAAATAGACCTTCTAGATCTGAAAAATATTTGAAATGAAAATTTCACTGGGTGGACTTAACAGTGCAAGCATTACAGACAAAAAAAAAAAAAATCAGTGGCCTTGAATACATGGCAGTAGAAATGATCCATATCGAAGCATTGTAAGAAAAAAGACGGGAAAAAAATGAACAGAATCTTGAGATGACATCAAGCAGTCTAACATACATTTAATTAAAATCCCAGAGTATTAAAAGAAATAATGGCTGAAAATGTCTCAAAGTTGGCAAAACTGTAAATCCTCAGATCCAAATAGCTCAGCAAGCTCCCCAAAGGAGAAGTATGCACACGTGTACACACTCACACACACCCTGCAAAGGCGCATCAACATTCAGTGCAGCTACACAACACAGGGAATGTAGTCAGTGGTGTGATAGCTTTGTGTGGGGACTGGGGCGGCCACACTGGTGGTGAGCACGGCATCACATACAGATTTGTGGACTGTGTTGTACACCTGAAACTAATGTAACATTGTGTGTGTCAACTGTACCCATTTAAAAAATTATTTTGAAAAATTTACCTAGAGAGAGAAAAAGATCCACCTACACATGTGGGTGAGCAAAGACAAGACAGACCACATTAACTGTAGGACAGAAGGCAGCAAAGCATTTTTAAAGTTCTGAGAAAGAACAGAAAACTTCCAACCTAGAATCCCATATCCAGCTAACAATATCCTTCTAGAACAAAGGCAAAATAGGCATCTTAAACAAGCTGAACACCACTGTGCTACACCAGCATCTGAGCTAGAAGAAATGCCACTGGAAGTTTTTCAGGCAGAAGGAAAATGATACCAGATGAGAACTCAGTTCTGTAGTGACAGCAGATTAATGGTGGTTAGTGGTGGACAGGTACGGACTTTCACTGTTAGATATGGTGGGTCTGGGTGAATAGTTCGTCAAAATCCATCAAACTATATACATTTAAAATGCATTTAGTAGATAAGTTTACCTCAATAAGGTTGATTTTAAAACTAAAACACAAAAATACTGAAAGACAACAATAAATTAGTACAGTTACATCAGTAACTTACAAGCAGAAGTTGAAGCTGATCATAGGTTTCATTTCTTAGGTATGAGAAAAAATCTGGGGGAAAAAAGTAGTTTAGTGAAATCAGAAATCACTAAACTTCTTTCCAGGTGCTTTGGGATATGAGGCCATCAGAGACCTATGACAACAGAAATCTTAGAGCCATGAATATCACGCATACATCTAGAAAGACCCTCAAACCCAGATTTCTACATCTTATTACATGTAAACTCAAAGGAAGCCCTCCTGGGTTTCCTTATCATTATCTATTAAAACAGCTCATCGGCAGAAACAGGCAGTGAAGGACCTAAGCTCTGTTTTGTTCTCCCGATTAGGCTAGTGACCGACCATCGCTTTAAAAAGACCCCATAGTCCTGAAGGATGTGAGAAGTAGGTGGTAAACGCTAGGAATATCAAACTCTCATGAATCTTTTTCAAAACTTACTTCATGATAATATATCAATAAGCATCAACTATACAAACTAAAATATTTTTATTCTGTATTCAGTTTCCTGGGTTTCTTCATTTATTTAATGGGCTAGAAAAATAGTATATTTTTGTTTAGGATCAGAATATTTAAATTTTCTAAAATTCATGAAAAATCTTTGAGGACAATAATTTCCTTTTGAGTCCATTTAACTTTTTGACTAGGATTTATAATCTAAAATCCTCTTGAATATATTTATTGATATGTGATACAGATCAGTACATTCTAGGTATATGTGAGAAATTAGAAATATCTTTAAACATATACCATACTTTGAAGTAATCATGAAATTTTATTAAAGACTGATAAGTTCCATTAAATTTCATTGAAATAGTGATGAGAATGTCTATGAAATTCATAGAAATTATTACTGTTTTAAGTCTCAGAAAAGGAGTCATTAAAATCCAGAATTCTCAAGTCTACATCCACATTAGAATTACCTGGGGAACTTTAAAACAAAAATACCAATACATGAGCCCCATACCAGTCTTAAAGCAGCAGGACCCAGGCCTAGTTATTTCTACGAAGCTCCTTATGTGATTGCACTATGCAGCCGGAGTGGAGAACTCGACTGTATAGGCCACAGGATTAACTGTTGTACAAAGATGTAGCCCTACCTACAGGAAGCTCACGTTAGGGTCACAGAACTTTAGGGATCTCATGCAAATCCAGTGAAGGTTTCAGGGGAAAAAATACCATTTGTAAATAACTATTTTTCAGAATTTTCAGTTGCTGTTATGAAACTTTCAAGAAACGCACTACTCCAAATGGAATAGCAATAGCAAAATTATTTTCTAAGCTAGAACTGTGACTAGAATAATTAGGTAGTTAGTTCAGGCGTAGAAATTAAAGCAAACACACTTTATCGTAAGTCTTTGTTGGCTCCCTCTTTTTCACTCTGAGGACTACTCCAGGGATATAGACTATTTATATACTTACAGTGTCTGTAGTCATTATTTTATATGCCAAGGACAATAGGTCTAAGTAACAGTGGGGTGTTGAATCATTAATTTTGGCATTTGAAAAGTTCTAAGCTATGGAACAATGGGTTTTTTTTTCTTTCAGAAATTTTGTGATGAAGTTAATCAAATAACAAACTCTGAAACCCTCTCAAGTATAGACAGTCTCGAGGCTGGGGAACATGAAGAAATATATTTAACAATTAACACGGAGCTTTCCACATCAAACCAGCAAAATTCTGTTTCTCTCAAATCAGTAAATCTACAATCAACAGATCTAAGCTGCTTTGATGAAGATAAACTGTCACTCTCTAAAACTCAACATATAAATAATTGGCTCATAAATGTACATGATCCAGATACTCGGACTGTCACTCCTTTCTCAGATATTTTAAGTAAACCTAATGTTCTATCTTCTCGTGAACGTTTTAACGGTACAGAACAAAATCCACCTGTGGAAAGAGCCGCAAATACTGCTAATAATTCAGTAACCTTTGTGTATAGTCCTCCCGTATGTGTACAAGATGGAAAAAACAAAGAGGTCTCCAAAACCAGCGCTGTGAGAACAACTCAATCCTCTTCTGGAGTGTTCAGAAGAGAGAGACCCTCTGTTACTGAGAGCCCGGCATTTAAGTTCAGCAGGTTCTCTAACCGCACCACTCCAGACTCCCTAACACAGGAAACGGCTGCATCTACAGACCAAGGGAAAAATTCCGAATTAATACAGGAAAATAGAACTACTTCAGTTCCTACTTCGTTTGTACCCACAGCGACACCTTTGTTTTTGCCTAATACGCAATCAGCTAGGCCCCTACCAAACAGCAGCCTACATATAAAAGAAATCGACGCAGTGCAGTGTTCTGATAAGTTAGGAGAATTGAAAAATGTAACAGATGAGAAGATAAAATATTTTAATTGTAATAAGGAAGACTGGCCTTTATTTTCAGATGATTTTCAAGTTGCCTATATACCTCACAACTCTGATTCAAAAGATAGAAAACAAAAAATAGCGGAAACATCAACATCAGTGTCTAACGTAATCTCTAACTGTGACTTAGTCGGTCAGCACAAGAAAATGAAATACAACATTCATGAGAGAAACGGTGTAAGGTTTCTTAAAAGTATTTTAAAAAAAGAATCTAAATACGAACACGATTGTTTTAAGGCACTAGTTATAAACCGAAGCTTTAAGTTCGGAAATCAAAGAGCAGCAGCTATCAGAGATAGTATTGAATTAACAAAAGAAAAAGGTACAGAAATTCCAAAGACTATTAAAAAACTGAGGTGGTTTGATGAAACCGGAGATACAGAAAAAACTGCTGCGGATACTCATTCATTGAAGAAGAGAACAGAACTATCTCAACAGTGGTCTCAACCATTCCACGTTCAGACTAAAAGTGGTGCTGCCAGCAACATCATTAACGCTCCTGCCTGTCCTGTGAATTCTGCTGAGGGAACAAAGCCCACGGAGGGCTCTATCTCTGAAAAGGCCGCTGCCTTAGGAGAACCTGGGACAGACCGTGCGCCTCGGAGCTGTCTCATACCTTCAGGTTATGATGTTGCTAAACAAGCGTGGCCAGCCTCAGAAAAAGAGGAAAGCCAAGCCCCTACACCTAGTGGTAATTCTAAAGCTCAGAAAGCTCACCCACGAAGAGGTGGCGCAAAAGTCGTGAGGAGAACAAGATGTGCTCAAGCCCAGGCACACTCTGCGTGTACCAGCAGAAAAGGCACTGTCGTTCGGCCACAGTCCGCAAGCAAAGCCGACGCATTTTTACCAGCTCGGGGTAGACTGACTGTGCCTCATCCTCCCCCTAAGTCTCCGTCGCATATGAGGGGTGGTAAAGATACACAGGTGTCTCAGTGTCCATCAGTAACGCTTGAAAATTCTCAAAACGTCATGACACAAAACTATTTTAATTCACAACCTGTGCTTCCAACAGAACACAGGTTAAATGAATGGAATCAAGAAAGTAGTTTTCCGCCCTCAGATGTTTGCTCTGAATTAGCCACTACGATGCCTTCTCTGCCATACTGTTCTCCTGAGTGCCGAACTTTAGCAAAAATACATCTTTCAAATGGCATGCAAACGGTTGCCCAGCAAGGTGGGGTGTTTGACTGCACTCACAGATGTCCTGTTTATGAAGAAAGTCATCACACTGTGACTCTTAGAACTACTAAAGAAGAATCTGTTCCCTTGTGGAAAAGACGAAATAATACCCTAGGTCAAAATGAAAAGGCTGCTGGTAAGAAAAAACTTAGATATTTTTATAGATAAAGCGTTCAGCTTTTAAATTCATGTGAAATTTTTCTCATTGAGGTATGGCTGTGTACACCCCGTAGATATAATATTAAATAATAACTTAGCCTTATAAAAATAACTAATCTCATGAGGCACCTGGGTGGTTCAGTCAGTTAAGCATCTGACTTCAGCTCAGGTCATAATCTCACGGTCTGTGGGTTCAAGCCCCATGGCGGGCTCTGTGGTGACATCTCGGAGCCTGGAGCCTACTTCAGATTCTGTGTCTCCCTCTCTCTCTCTCTGCCCCTCCCCTACTCATGCTGTCTCTCTCAAAAATAAACATTTTTAAGAAAAATGTTTAAAAGTAAATACAAATTACTAATCTCCCTTAATATTCTATCCTTGTCTATCTAGCTGAAGCTTTTAAGAGAATGACCCAACCTTTGCTCAACTAAAATTAGAAACTTTTCCCAGCCTCCGTTTTTTTCTGTGACTTTTCTTGTTAGTTTAAAGGAGGGAAAACAAAGAACAGGGTCCAATTTTTATCCCATATCTTTCTGTCATACATTACCCCAGTATTATAGTCAAAATTTCTGTCAAAATAAGCACAGTGAAAAATATTTTTAATTAATTATTCTAAATAGGTAAATAAATGTGGTTATAATACTTTCTTTCATTTTTCTTTAAAATGTTAAATTGAATAGTTACAAGCTAATCATAGGTGGCGTTTGACCTTCCCACTCCCTTTCCAAAAGAGCGGCTGCTCTACTTTTAGATGTCATGTATGCTGGGTTACATATGGGGGAATGATAGCATTCCTTTATACATTTTTGAAAATCAGTTCCCTATAAAATGCCATCACCCTTAGTAGCTGGTTAACTCCTGGTGAAGCTATTTTCCTCTGGAGGAATGGACTAGAAGCCCATAAATTTGCCTACCAGTAGTGATCAGTTGCCTATTGAGAAATAGATAAGACTTGGGAAAAAGTCAGAAAAGCAATTCTTTCCTTTTCCCAAAGGTATGACTAAATACTAAGATGATGTAAAGAGGGAGTCAGTTTAAATTTTAATATTCAAACTCTTCTATAATTAGACTGTGAGATTTTAGGGACAGAGGGCTTTTTTTGTAATTCATTACATGGTGCTTGGTCATCACCCAAATTTTTCTTAAATTGATGGACACAAGTCATATCAGCTAAATGCAAAGACTCCAATCTAAAAATCTTCAGTAGTTATCTATAAAAATCTAAATTGTTTTTTTTCATTTTATTTTCTTCTCATCAGGACAAGTGCCCTCCTTCATTCCCATCCCCTGTTGCCCCAACCCTCACCTTCACTTCCCCTCTGGTGACCCCCAGTGTGTTCTGTGTAGTTCAGAGTCTGGTTCTTGGCAAAAACCTACATAGTTTTAAATTATTTTCCTCACTAAAGATCTTATTCTCTTTTTATCTAGTCATTATACAATGTGACTTTAGTTTTCACCCTACTTCTCCCCCCCAAAAAAGATGAAAGCTTTATATAGATTGGATATTCTAAAGTAATGATAAATTAATTATAATGGTTACATTTTTGAGTTCCTACTCTGTGCCAGTTACAGTGCTAAGTGTACACTTCATGTCTCATTTAAGCCTCACAACAAGCCTGATAAATAAGTATTTTTTAAAACCCCATTTTGCAAAGGAAATTGAATTGCCCAAGGTCAAAAGCTAATAAATACCAAAGTTAGCATTTCACTCCAAATACCTGTGGCTCCAAGTCCCAGGAGTTTTGTACTAAAACTGTATAATAAATGTAGGTATTAAGCAAACATCATCTTTCAGAGCCTGAGCTGATCAGGAAAAATATAAGGAAACATAATTTCCCAACAACTTAAGCATGGAAGAGTAACATATTAAAATGATGTTCTCATTCTCAGATGAATGAATATAATGTATGTTCATCTGGAGAAGTCAATATGTTTCTAACATTTAATCGTAGAGGTAGTTCTTCGGGGTAGTTGAGCAGGAACACTGGAAAATATAATGAATTTTAACAGTTTTAGTCCTGCTTTTTTTTTTTTTTTTAATTTTTTAATATTTATTTATTTTTGACAGAGAGAGAGAGAGAGAGAGAGAGAGACAGAGTGCAAGAAGGTGAGGGGCAGAGAGAGAGGGAGACACAGAATCTGAAACAGGCTCCAGGCTGTGAACTGGCAGCACAGAGTCTGACACGTAGCTCGAACCCACGAACCTTGAGATCGTGACCTGAGCTGAAGTCAGACACTTAACCAACTGAGCCACCCAGGCACCCCATTTTTAGTCCTGCTTTTAATATTTCTTTTTAATTTTTCTTGACCTGGAGATCAAGTCACATGCCCTATTGACTGAGTCAGCCAGGTACTCCTTTTTAAAAAAATTTTTTATTAGGCAGGCCTGTTTTTAAAGAGATACAAATACTCAAACTGTTGTGTGTTCTTTGTATGTAATCATACTCAGAAAATCCAGTACTAACAATGCTAAATACGTGGTTTGTCCAAACTATCTAAATATTAAACATTTCAAGTGAACCCTTTACTGTATGGAATTAGCAAAATGACCCATACCTCACACCATACACACAATCCCAGGTGGACTATAGATATAAATAAGGAAAGTGAAACAGGAAATAATGTAGGGAATATGTTTATGACTTTAGGGTGGGCAAAGATTTATGTGAACGTAAAAAACACCATTAAGGGGAAGATTGACAAATTGTACATTAAAATTACAAATTTTTTTCATCCAAAAGCACCGGTAAGATAATGGAAAGGTAAACCACAGAGAGATGTTGGCAGTGCCTAGTACCAAGAAAGAGCTCATATCCAGAATATATGAAGAATTCTTATAGGTGATAAGAAAAAGACAACCCAACTGTATCAGTCAGGGTTCAACCAAAGAAGCAGGTCCAGTGAGATGTATTCACCTTTACTGCAAGGGACTGGCTTCCGTGAGTATGAGAGCTGGCAAGTTTGACATTTTTAGGGCAGGCCAAGAGGACAGGCAAGCCAGAGCTCACAGGGATGCACTGAAAGTTGTGGTCCACAGGCTGAACTTTGTATTCTCTCAAGGAAGCCTCAGTCCTGCTTTTAAGACCTTTGAACTGATTGAATCAGATGCACACAGATTATCCAAGGTAATCCCCCTTACTTAAAGCAAATTGATTGACCTAAAACCATCTATAGAATACCTGCACAGCAACACCTACTATAGTATTTGACTGAACAATGGGACTGTAAACTAGGTGGTACATCAGAAAGACCAGCACACCCATTTTTTAAAACAAAATATTTAAATAAGATTTTCAGGGGCACCTGGGTGGCTTGGTTAAGCAGCTGACTCTTGATTTTGGCTCGGGTCGTGATCTTGTGGTTGTGAGATTGAGCCCTGTGCCAGGCTCAGTGCTGGGTGTGGAGCCTGCTTGGGATATTCCGTCTCTCTCTCTCTCAAAATAATAATTATAATAATTAATAGTAATAATATGTTTTTCATATAGGAGGATACCCAAAAGGTCAATAAACATGATAAGATCTCAGGCTCAGTCCTCAGGAAAATCCACATTAAAACAATTAGATACAACTACGTACAGCAGCATGGCTGAAATTAAAAAGATCCAATACTAAGTGTTGGCAAAGATGTGACACACCTAGAAACTCTCATATCTGCTAAAGTTAAATTCAATTAACCTTGAACAACACAGATTTGAACTGCACCGGCCCACTTACAAGCGGATGTCTGCAGCACAGGACTGTAAATGTATTTTCTCTTATGATTTTCGTATCGTTTTCTTTTCTGTAGTTGACTTTACTGTGAGAATACAGCATATAATATGTATGACTTACAAGATACGTGTTCATCTAGTGTTTCTGTTATCAATGAGACTTCTTTGTTAGCAGTAGGCTCTTAGTTCAGTTGTGAGGGAGCCAAACATTGCAGAGTTTTGGCCACACAGAGGTCTGAGTTGTTCAAGGGTCAACTGTGATGGGCATGTCCTATAACCCCACAATTCCAGTCTGACAGAAAAAGACATGTCCACGAGCTGTGTAGCCAGGACCTGAAATTACCTCAGAAGTCCTTTAACACTGATACAGAAAGAAAATGAAATCACATCACTCATTCCATGAAACACCACAATGAATGAAAATCGGGGAGCCACTGCTAGGAAACAGTAACATAGATGAGTCTCACGCCATAATACTGTGCAAAAGAAGCCAGTCACAAAAACACACATTCCATTTCTATCAGGTTTATATTCATCTTCTATCAAGAACAAGCAAATCTCTGGTGGGGGGCGGTATGTGAAAACAGGGAAGGAGGGACGCTTTCTCAGTGCTGGTTTTACTTCTTTTTGATTCGGATGGCTGTGCAATCTGGGTGTTTATATGGGATCTGTATACCCACAATTTGTACACATTTCTACAGGCAGTTTTACTTGCATTTCTTCAAAAGCCAAATGATGTCAGCATATAAATCCTGTGAAATATGATTTCAAACAGGATGCATTTTTTTTTCCTTTTCCAGGTAGTATCCAGAATATCTTCAAAGAATAAGAAATGTGATTACTAAAAAGAACCAAAGATACAATTGAGTTTAACTCCTACATTTTATGGATAAGGACATTGATACACATTATAAGTGAGATTATAGCTTGAGATAACATAGCTAGATTAAAGCAGAGGCAGGATTTTGTATACAGCCCTAGTGTTCTTACCTTACAGTACATCTAGTTTTAATGAGATCAGAAGTTTTTTTTAAATGTTTATTTATTTTTGAGACAGAGCGAAAGACAGAGTGCAAGTGGCGACGGGGCAGAGAGAGAGAGGAAAACAAAGAATCCAAAGTGGGCTCCAGGCTCTGAGCTGTCAGCACAGAGCCCGACACAGGGCTCAAACTCACAACCCATAAGATCATGACCTAAGCCAAAGTCGGACGCTTAACCAACGGAGCCACTCAGGCGCCCATGATGAGATCAGAAATTTTTTTTTTAATGTTTATTTTTGAGAGAGAGAGACAGAGCGTGATCAGAGAGAGGGAGACACAGAATCCGAAGGAGGCTCCAGGCTCTGAGCTGTCAGCACAGTGCCTGATGTGGGACTCGAACTCACAAAACATGAGATCATGACCTGAGCCGAAGTCGGATGCTCAACTGACAGCTACCCAGGCACCCTGAGATCAGAAATTTAATCAGAGACCCTGAAGCAAATTATTCTAGGTAAGGATTAGATAGTGTGCTGGTCACTATTCCAGGCACTTTACATATGGAGACAAATTTAATTCTCACCATAACTCTATGAGGTAAATAATATAACTTCCATTTTATAAAAGAGGAAACTGAGGCAGACAGAGGGCTAGTAACTTGTGTAAGGGACATTGCTAGGCTAAATGGCATAGTCAGGATTAAAATGGAGGCATTCTGTCTCTAGCATCTATGCTCTTAACTACTTAGCTATTATGCTTGTTTAAAAAAAAAAAAAAAAAAAAACACAACTCAGGGGCCTGGGTGGCTCAGTCAGTTAAACTTTAGACTCTTAATTTGGGCTCAGGTCATGACCTCACAGTTCCTGGGTTCAAGCCCTGTGTCAGGCTCTGCACTGACAGCACGGAGCCTGCTTGGGATTCTCTTTCTCCCCCTATCTCCCATCCCTCCCTCCCTCCCTCCCTCTCTCTCTCTCTCTCTCTCAAAAAATAAACTTTTAAAAAATAAATAAAATGCCTTAAAAGGCATAATTCTATGGAACTTTTAACTAACCTTATTGTGGTAATCATTTTGCAGTATATGTGTGTATGCAATCATCAGATTGTATGCCTTAAATTTACATAATTTATATATCAATGCCATGTCAATGAAGCTGGAAAATCAAAAACTAATTTTTATTGTATTTTTTACTTGAATTCCAGTATAGTTAACATACAATGTTATGTTAGTTTCAAGTGTACTGGATAGTGATTCGGCCATTCCATACATTACTCAGTGTTAATCACGTTAAGTGCTGCTTCATTATTAGTGTATAGAAATGCAACAGACTTCTGCATATTAATTTTGTATCCCACGACCTTACAGAATTAATTTATCAGGACTAGTAGTTTTTTGGTGGAGTCTTTATGACTTTCTATGTATATAATATGTCATCTGCAAATGCTGAAAATACTACTCCTTCCTTACTGATTTGGATGCCTTTTATTTCTTTTTGTTGTCTAATTGCTGTGACTAGGGCTTCCAGTACTCTGTGGAAGGCTGTCCATTTTCCATCGCTTTTCTTGTACCTGACCTCAGGAAAATCTGTTTTTTGTCCTTGTGTATGATGTTGCTGTGGGTTGTTCATACATGGCCTTTATTAGTTTCTATCCTTTCTCTTGTTGATGGTGATGTATCACAGTGATTGATTTGCGAATATTGAACCACCCTTGCATCCTGGGAATAAATCCCACTCGATTCCGGTGAATGATTTTTTTGATGTATTGTTGGATTCAGTTTGCTAATATTTTGTTGAGGAATTTTGAATCTGTGTTCATCAGATATTGGCTTATAGTTCTCTTTATTTTTTCAGTACCTTTCTCTGGTATTGGTTTCAGGGTAATGCTGGCCTCATAGAATGAATTTGGAAATTTTCCTTCCTCTTCTATATTTTGGAATAGTTTGAGAAGAATAGTTATTAACTCTTCTTTAAATGTTTAGAAGAATTCACCTATGAAGCTATCTAGTCCAGCTATTTTGTTTGTTGGAAGTTTTCTGATTACTGATACCATTTCATTGCTGATAATGTGTCTGTTCAAACTTTCTATTTTTTCCTGCTTCAACTTTGGTAGGTTATATGTTTCTAGGAATTTATCCTTTTCTTTTAGGTTGTCCAATTTATTGACATAATAATTTTTCATACTATTTTACAATCATTTGTATTTCTGTGGTTTCTGTAGTTATTTCTCTTTGTCCATTTCTGACTTTGGTTTATTTGAACCTTCTTTTCCTTTTTATTTATGAGCCTGGCTAGAAGTTTATCAATTTTATTGATTTTTTTCAAAGAACCAGATCCTGGCTTCATTGCTCTGTCCTATTGTTTTTATTGTTTATATGCCATTTATTTCTGCTTTAATCTTCATTATTTCCTTCTTTCTGCTGTTTGGGGGTTTTGTTTGTTCTTTTTCTAGCTCCTATAGGTGTAAGGTTAGGTTGTTTATTTGAGATTTTTCTCGCTTCTTGAGGTAGGCCTGTACTACTATAAACTTCCCCCTTAAAACCACTTCTGCTGCATCCCAAAGATTTTAGATAGTTGTGTTTTCATTTTCATTGGTCTCCATGTAATTTTTATTTCCTCTTTGATTTCTTGGTTCACCCATTTATTGTTTAGTATTTGTGTTCTTTCCAGAGTTCTTCTTCTGATTGATTTCTAATTTCCTAGGGTTGTGGTCAGAAAAGATGCATGGTATGATTTCAGTCTTTTTTAATTTGTTGAGTCTTGTTTTATGGCCCAGTAGGTTATCTACACTGAGAACATTCCATGTGGACTTGAAAAAAATGTGTATTCTGTTTTAGGATGAAATTTTCTGAATACACTGTTAAATCCATCTGATCCCGTGTATCATTCAAAGCCACTGTTTCCTTGTGATTTTCTGTTTGGTGTAAGTGAGGTTTTAAAGTCCTATGATTATTGTATTACTATCGATTGGTTCCTTTATGTTTGTTATTAACTGTTTTATGTATTGGGGTGCTTCCATGTTGGATGCATACATATTTACAATTGTTATATCTTCTTGTTGGATTGTTTCCTTTATGATTATACAGTGTCATTCTTTGTCTCTTGTTACAACCTTTGTTTTAAAGTCCAGTTTGTCCATGTAAGTATTGCTACTCTCGGCTTTCTTTTTACTTTCATTTGTATGGTAAATATCTTCCATCCCTTCACTTTCAATCCGCAGATGTCTTTAGGTCTGAAAGGAGTATCTTGCAGGCATATAGATATAGATATATCTAGCAGGCATATAGATGAGTCTTGTTTTTTTTTTTTTTTTATCCACTCTGTCTCCCTGTTTATTTTGATTGGAGCATTTAGTCCATTTACACTCAAAGTAATTATTGATAGGTATGTAGTTACTGCCATTTTGTTAAGTTTTTTATGGGTTTTTTGCAGTTCTTCTGCGTTCCTTTCTTGCTGTCTTCACCCACAGTTTGCTGGCTTTTGTAAGCAATATACTTGGGTTCCTTTCTCTTAATTCTTTGTGTATCTGTAACTGGTTTATAATTTATGGTTACCATTAGGTTCGTATCTAACAAATTCTGCATATAGCAGTCTATATTGAGTTGATTGTCACTTAAGTTTCAACCCATTTTTTCACTCCTCTGCCCTCCACATTTTAGGTGTATGGTGTCATACTTTACATCCTTTTATTTTATGAATCCCATGACTGATTTTTTACAGATATACTTATTTTTACTGCTTTTGTGCTTCCTATTTTATTTACTCCTACTTATGGTATTTCCTTTCTGTTCAAAGAGTCCCTGTAACATTTTCTTGTAGGGCTGGTTTCATGGTAATTAAGTCCTTTAACTTTTGTTTGTCTGGAAAACTCTTTATCTCTCCTTCTATTCTGAATGATAGCCTTCCTGGATAGAGTATTGTTGGTTGCAGGTTTTTCCTTTCAGCACTCTGAATATATCCTTTCACTCCTTTCTGGCCTGCCAAGTTTCTGCTGAAAAATCAGCTGATAGCCCTTTGGGATTTCCCTTGTATGTAACTGTCTTCTTTTCTCTTGCTGGTTTTAAAATTCTCTGTCTCTACTTTTTGCCATTTTAATTACTATGTGTCTTGGTGTGGACCTCCTTGGGTTGGTTTTGTTGGGGGCTCTCTTTGCCTCCCGGATCTGGATTTGTTTTTCCTTCCCCAGCTTCGGTAAATTTTCAGCTACTATATTCTTCAAATAAATTTTCCGTCCCCTTTTCTTTCTCTTCTCCTCCTGAGATCCCTATAATGCAAATGTTACTATGCCTGATGGTGTCACTGAGTTCCCTGAGTCTATTTTCATTTATTATTATTTTTCCTTCTCTCTGTCTCTTGTTCACTTTCACTGCTTTCCATTCCTCTGTCCTTCAGGCTGCTGATTCATTCTTCTGCTTCCTCTACTACTCCTTCCATCCAGTGTGTTTTTAATTTCATTTATTCAGTTCTTTATGGATTGGCTCTTTTTTGTTTTCTATCTCTTTGTTAAGGGTCTTATCAAAGTCTTCCACTCTTTGCTTGAGTCTCATGAGTATCTTTATGACCATTACTTTAAATTATCTATCAGAAAAATTACTTGTCTCTGTTTTGCTTAGCTCTCGTACTGTGAATTTTTCCTGCTCTTCCACTTAGAACATATTCCTCTGTCTCCTCATCTTGTCTGTGTGTCTGTTTCTGTGTGTTAGGAAAGTCAGCTCCCTCTCCTGCTCTTGAAAGTAGTGTCCTTATGAAGGAGAGAACTTTCCATGTCCTGCCGTGCTGTCCCCTGTTCCCCAGAACCTGGCCCTTCAGGGGAATGTCCTGTATGTGATGTGCACCCTCCTGTGGTGGCTGAGCTCCCTCTGCCTTAAGTCCAGTCGTCTGCACAGGGTGTCTTTGCCTATTGTGGGCAGGGTTTTGTCCCTGGGCTGTTTGTGGGCCAGTCTGGGGCCACCTTGGGTTTGAGTTGAGTCAGAGCAGGGGTTCGCCAGAGATGCAGTAACACCGGCCTTGCGCTTGTTGCTCCCTGAGAAGTTTGTTGGTGAGCAGGGCCTGCCGTCAGACCAGATGTCTGCCCCCTCCTCCACTACCGCAGCCAGTTGGGACCCGTGTGTGTGGTTGTCTTCCCCTCCCCCTGGGGCAGGACTCATTTTGGAGTGGCACTGGCCCTTGTCGGGGCTGCTTGCGCCCCTCCAGGCTTGCAGCCCCGGTTTGGATGAGCTCTGGACCCCAGGGGAACACGGAGGCAGGGCAGGCAGTATTAAGGTTTGCATTAGTGCTGTGCAGAAGGGGACCTGTAGCTGCCAGGACAGAGGCAGGCCAGGCTGGGGGGACTGGATCCCCAGCAGCACACAGGGCAGGACACGGGGTTAGGAAGGTTTGCGGAGTCTGCTGAGGGAGGAGACCTGGAATCAAGGCCTGGCTGGCGGAGCTGTGACCACCGTCAGGTAGTGAATGTAGGCCCTGTGCTGGTCCCCTCAGGTGGCCATGTGTTTTGCTGGGGGCATGGGGAGGGGGAAGCAGGGGACTCCTAGAGGGAATCACTCCCTCCCCCCTGGAGGGATACTGGGAATGATCCCTGCCCCTCAGCACTTGCCCTGAGATGACTAAACACATCTCCATCCTGTGTGCCCGAGGTGTTTTTCAAATTGCTACCTATGCTGTCTCTTTAAGGGTGCAGACTCCGTTTCCTCCCACCTTCCCAACTCTCTGAGCCCACTGATTGTAAGAACTCACAAAATTCGGCCCCCTCTGGTTTTCAAAGTCAAACAGTATAGGGAGTCATCTTGCCCATGCAGGGTCCCAATGCATCTCTGTTTCTCTCCCATGAGTCTCTCCCTCTCAGGGGCGCCTCAGGGTTCCATTTAGCTCCTGACGGCACCTCTGCCTCTCCTGCCCTCTTCCTTGTGGCTGATTCTTAATGTTCAACTGTGGAGACAATTCTGCCAGCCTTAAGGTCATTTTCCAGGTTATTGATGCTGATGTGGGTGTTCTCTAGTTGTGTCCAGGGGACTAGCAAGGTGAGCTTAGGGTCATCCTGCTCTGCCACCTTCCCCAGAAGTCTCAGAAAATAGAAGTTAACTTACCTAACTTTTTAGAATTGAATATCCACAGATTTTTCAGTGATGTACGTTAAAAAAAATTTTTTTAATGTTTATTTTTGAGAGAGAGAGGGAGAGAGAGAGAGAGAGAGTACAAGCTGGGGAGGGGCAGAGAGAGAGGGAGACACAGAAACTGAATTAGGCTCCAGTCTACGAGCTGTCAGCACAGAGCCTGACGCGGGGCTCAAACCCACGAACCGAACCGTGAGATTGTGACCTGAGCCAAAGTTGGAGGCCCAACTAACTGAGCCACCCAGGCACCCCTGTACATTTTTTAAAAGTACATTGATCTATATACAATTTGTAGAAGGCATAAGAAAGTTATTAATAAAACAGAGGATGGAGTTAAGATTTAAATCATCTTTTCTTTTTTTCTTTTTTTTCCAGGAATCTACATCTTATTTTTATTTCTTACTTCAACAACAAACATAAAATTTAAGCAAGGTATATTTTATAACACTAATAAAGGATAGAAAGTTTTAAAAATAAATGTCATAGGGGCGCCTGGGTGGCGCAGTCGGTTAAGCGTCCGACTTCAGCCAGGTCACGATCTCGCGGTCCGTGAGTTCGAGCCCCGCGTCAGGCTCTGGGCTGATGGCTCGGAGCCTGGAGCCTGTTTCCGATTCTGTGTCTCCCTCTCTCTCTCTGCCCCTCCCCCGTTCATGCTCTGTCTCTCTCTGTCCCAAAAATAAAAATAAAAAACGTTGAAAAAAAATTTAAAAAAATAAAAATAAAAATAAATGTCATAAAAGAAGTATAGGACCTTAACAGGGAACATCAAAAAATTTTAAGGCAAAACACTTAAGACCCAATACATAGAAAAACAATCCTTAATTACTTTCTTTAGTGTCATTTATCTGTTCCTCTATCTCCTTTATTTCCTGGAACTGGAATTTACATCTTAAGCCTTGGTAGATTCAAGTTAAATATTTTTAGCTAGTTTACATCGCAGGTGATATTATCTACTTTATATTTAATCACAGCAGGAAACATTTCTGGTTATCTCAGCATGAGTGAGGCTAAGAATAACCACTGAATTAGGGTGATTGACTTGATTGGAATGGTCTTCAGATTACTATTACTTATCATTGATAATAAAATTTTTTATGGTCATTATAACATTTATAACAAAAGTAAAGAATCTAACAACAGTTCCCTTTTCCCATTGACATTGTAATCTATTTCTTTTGCTAATACAAATATACTTCAACTTCAATTGGACTTTTTCATATCATATATTTAATCAAATCATCTTTTCTAACTGAAGTGGTAAATCAGAGTAATAAAGTTCAGTTTGGCAAATATAACTGTAAAGTCGTGGCAATTTTTACAGTTTTTCTTATTGTGAAATATATCATAGAAGAGAAATGTATAAAAAAAAAGAAATATACAGTACAAAGTAAAGACTAATAATAAAAAAGGAACTCTGTACCCACTACCCAGTTTTAGAAACAGAAACTGGGGCTCCTGGGTGGCTCAGTTGGTTGAGCGTCTGACTTCGGCTCAGGTCATGATCTCACAGTTCGTGGGTTCAATACCCACGTCGGGCTCTGTGCTGACAGCTCAGAGCCTAGAGCCTGCTTCAAGTTCTGTGTCTTTCTCTCTCTTTCTCTGCCCCTCACCCACTCATGCTCTCTGTCTCCCTCTCAAAAATGAATAAACATTAAAAAAGAAAGAAAAAGAAACTTACTGGTATTGCTGAGATCTCATATGCCCCTCCCCAGCTGTATCTCCTTCATCTATTACAGACTAGACAACTATATAGGATGGTGTTAATTGTTCCATGCTTTTTTTTTTTTTAATGTTTGTTTATTTTTGAGAGAGACAGAGTGCAAGGGGGGAAGGGGCAGAGAGAGAGGGAGGCACAGAATCTGAAGTGGGTTCCAGGCTCTGATCTGTCAGCAACAGAGCCCAATGCGGTGTTCGAACTCACGAATGGTGAGATCATGACCTGATGACCTGATGATGACCGGATGCTTAGCCGACTGAGCCACCCAAGTGCCCCTGTTCCATGCTTGTCTTTATCATTTTACCGCTTGTAAATTTATCTCAACATATTTTTTGCCTAGTTCTGTAATTTATGTAAATGAAGCCATTTCATCTGATTCTGTGATTTGCTATTTTCAGTTTTATTTTTTAGATCCATTATTATTAGTTTAGGTGTACTTCATGTTCATTACTGTATTACATTTCATTATATGAATGCACAAAGGTTTTTCATTCTTCTGTCATTGGGCTTTGGGGTTGCTTCCAGTTTCTTGCTTGAATCAATAATGCTTCTGGGAGTAGTTAGGTATGCCTGCTGGTACACATGTTGCTGGGTCATAGGGTTGTGTATTTTTAACTTAACTAGGTGCCAAATTATCTTCTGGAGCCATATATGCTCATCAAAACTGACAGTCAGACATGTTACTGTTTTCAGTCTTGTGGGTGAGAAATAATGTCTACTTAGAACAACTTGCATTGCCCTGGTTACGAATGAAGGGAACGCTGTCCTATGTTTGTGTACCGTCTGCCTTTCCTCTTCTGAGAGATATCTGCTCCTTGGGTTTTTCCTTAGTGATAGAGTTCTGCATATACTCCAGGATTCTGTGTCATTTTATGCATGATATCTATTTTCTGCCAGCTTGTGACATGTCCTTTCCTTCTTCTTGATGAATATAATTTCAGTTAAATGTGGTCTTTTCCTTTGTAGCTTCCCTGTATGTAGTTAGTTTATTAGTTTTTTTTTTTTACAGTTCCAAGAAAAAGATCTCTGTCTTGACATTGTTTTTTTAAAAAGAAAAAAAGTCCCCACCCAAAAAGAGTTTGCTCTAGCTGTTAAAAATGTAATATAATTTTAGGCAATAATAAACAGATCTTTGGAAGTACTACTGCGCTCTATTTCATATATTGTCTGTATATTTTGGTGGCTATATAAACAAACCGGGGTGACCCCTCTGGAAGTAGGGGGTGGGTCTGAAGACCAATAAAAGAACACAAGTTTAAAAGACATTGTAGCTGTGTACAAATATTTGAAGGTGTATTACAGGAAAGAAAGAGAAAACCTAACTGAATGAAGGGTGAAAATTGCAAGGATACTTTCAGTTCGGTGTAAGGACAAGTTTGAGCTAAAACCACCAACAACGCAAGAGGTGGGGGCTCCCCTTCACTAAGCCATTCGAGCTTCGTCTACCTGTGAGTGAGATCTGAGTGAACGGTTGACCTGTTAATTTCTAAGATCTCTTCCAAAGCTGTCATTCTTTGGATATCTGCAGAATTTTTCCTTGTGTTTATACGTAAGAATACTATACATATTAAATATGTAATAATTAAAGCTTAGTAGCTTTGAGTTTTGGTGGTAAAACTATCATCTAGAATTTTCGTATGAGACTAGAAATTTGGCCAGAGATGCCAGTGCAAACTATATTTTTTTGCAAATATCCCAAGGTTTTCATCTGTCCCTGGGATCAATAATTTACAATCAATAAAACTGAACACCTACACAAAGAATAATAAAGCTCAAAAACAAATAATTATGCCACAAATCAACAATGTACAAAAGTATGGACAGATCTTGACTCCAAAAGATTTACAAACAGGCTTGAAGGAAGAGAAGAATTCTTAACACTGCAGTCATGTGGCCAAGGAAATTTTCATTTCAAGTATTTTCATTTTATCTTATTTTATTTTCATTTTTATTTGAGAGAGAGTGAGCGCAGGCAAGGGAGAGGGGAGAGGAAAAGAGAGAGAATCCCAAGTAGGCTCCACGCTCAGTGTGGAGCCTGATGTGGGACTCAATCCCACGACTGTAAGATCATGACCTGAACCCATATCAAGAGTTGGATGCTTTTTTTTTTTTTTTAATTTTTTTTAACGTTTATTTGTTTTTTGAGACAGAGAGAGACAGAGCATGAACGGGGGAGGGACAGAGAGAGAGGGAGACACAGAGTCGGAAGCAGGCTCCAGGCTCTGAGCCATCAGCCCAGAGCCCGATGCGGGGCTCGAACTCACGGACCGTGAGATCGTGACCTGAGCTGAAGTCAGAGGCTTAACCGACTGAGCCACCCAGGCGCCCCAAGAGTTGGATGCTTAACCCACTGAACTACGCAGGCACCCCTCATTTAAAACATTTTAAAACTCCTAAAAAAGATAGGGACTTTTCAAGACTTAGTGAAAGACACTTCCAAGCATAGAAAACAGTGTAGAAACTCGTATTGATGCCCAGATGATCTCACTAAAAACTATAACATTTAGCATACCTAGCTTAGCATATTAGCATTTAGCTTAGCCATGTGGGTGGGAATAAAAATAATAACAGACATTTTTAAACTATAGGATGTGACTTATTAGTGGATTATGAACTCAATGAGTTGTGATCAGAATTTTTTTAATGAAATATAATTTTAAAATCAGAATGTTCTAGTATAGAAACTACCAGAGGGCATCATATATTATAAAGGTAAGTATGTTTCGTAGAACATCCTGGATCACAATGCAAAGTATCTTTCTGTGAGACACAGTCAAATCAGAATGAAAGTTGCTAGCGTAGAAGGTGAGAGCTAGAATTTAGATTTTAGAGACTGCTTGGAGGTAAATTCCAGCTTTGCACTTTACTGACTTTGTGACCTTAGGAAAGCTACTTTTCCTTTCCTGTGCCTAATTTTTCTGTAAAAATAGTGATGATAATAGTGCCTACGGCCCTTAGAACAATGCCTGGGCAATTATAAATACTCAATTAATATTAGTCTGTTTCTTGGTTTGCCTGCCTCACATACGATGGAAGCCTACAAAAGTCTTTTTTAGACTCTTTCCCATTTTGTGAGGAGTCATTCGGACGCTGTGAGATAGCAACAAATCCGCCTGCCAGGGCACACATTACAGTTTAGTTACACTTACAGGAAGTGAGGGAGCACTAATTAATGATACCAGTGCCAACCTGTCACATGGAGAACCTGTACTGTCCTTCCAGGAGAGCTTTGTTTTGCAGTATATGACCGTCTACAAACCGTGCAAACTGACAAGGGCACCAGTGTCAACTGTATGTTACCGTAGTAAAGTTGAACTTCTAATTTTTAGATTATAAATTTAAATTGGAATTTTAGGGGCACGTGAGAGCCTCAGTTAAGCATCCGACTTTGGCTCAGGTCAGGATTTCACAGCTCATGGGTTCAATGCCTACGCTGGGCTCTGTGCTGACAGCCCAGAGCCTGGAGCCTGCTTCAGATTCTGTGTCTCCCTCTCTCTCTGCCCCTGCCCTGCTCACACTCTGTCTCTTAAAATAAATAAGCATAATTAATTAATTAATTAATTAAACATTTTAAATAAATAAACATTTTCAAGATAAACATTTAAAATAAATAAACTAAAAATAAATAACATTTAAAAAAATAAATACATTTATTTAAAATAAGTAAACATTTTAAATAAATAAATAGAAATTCTAGTAGGTTCTTCCTACACAGCAGTGATCTGTTTTGCATATCCCCCTGGCATTCTAGCACCACACCTCAGAGGTCACTGGTCTAAGCCATAAACTCAGAAGCGGAGATTTTGTTTAATTCATCATTGTAATTGTGTCGTGCATGGTACATATAACAAGCTCAATAAGAGTTTTGTTTTTTTAAATATTTTTTTAATGTTTATTTTTGGGAGATAGGCAGAGCAGGAGAGGGGCATAGAGAGAGGGAGACACAGAATCTGAAGCAGGCTCCAGGCTCTGTGCTGTCAGCACAGAGCCCGACGCGGGACTCGAACCCACAAAGCGCAGGATCGTGATCTGGGCTGAAGTAAGACACTCCACCAACTGAGCCACCCAGGTGCCCCTCAATAAGAGGTTTCTGACTGCATGTATGAAACTTGAGGTTTTCTGTGATGTTTGAAGGTAACTCAGACATTTGTGCATATATACTATGTACTCGTAAATTTTGACATTTTGCTGGCATTTGTTTTAAGATTCTACTGTTTTAAGAAGAAAACGAATTGTTGAAAATAAGCAGAGGCGTCTTTTAGAACAGAAAAGACAAAATTCTGGATATGTGGGACAGAAGTACAATGAGCAAATGAATGTGAGTACAGAATTAGTAAAAATCTCAATTCTGTGGTGAAAAATTGCTTGGAAAACAATGTTCTCAAAGGACTGTGCTTTTGCTATAAACTGTGGACCACTACGTAAATATAAGTGTAGCCAAAGTCATTATGAGACAGCCTGGGAATCTATTCTAGGAACTTACTGTACTAGACTTATTTGCTATACTCTAATTTGCCTATATGATCAATTCCTAATGAAGCTTTTAAACCAACTTTAACAAATCACCATTATTCTTTTTTTTTTTAATTGTTTCTCTTTTTTTTAGTGTTTATTATTGACAGAGAGAGAGACAGAGCGTGAGTAGGGGAGGGGCAAAGAGAGAGAGAGAAACAGAGCGTGAGTGGGGGAGGGGCAGAGAGAGAGGGAGACACAGAATCTGAAACAGGCTCGGGCTCTGAGCTGTCAGCACAGAGCCCGATGTGGGGCTCGAACTCACGGACAGCGAGCTCATGACCTGAGCTGAAGTCAGACGCTCAACCAACTGAGCCACCCAGGTGCCCCAACAAATCACCATTACTCTTTTATTTTGTTATTTATAGTCACCTCTGGATTACCAACATGTTTATTTACAACAAAGTTTTTAAATATACATTAAAAAAGAAAAGGAAGTTAGAGCCCTGGATAGAGGAAGTATGTATGTTAATCCTGAAGACTAATCTAGTTTCGTGTGCTTAAATATCCTCTTTGGATCTGAGCTTCCTGGAAGACATGGCAAAAGGAAAATAGGGTGAGGGAGGTGTACAGTTCTCAGGAATTACTGATAACGATGCTGTTGGGGGTTCAGTACATTAAGAGACACTTCCCACTGAGGCTTTTCTGTAGGGCATGTTGAGTTCATAACAGATCTATTCCTATAAACAGTCAACAATGAATGAATAAGGAGTTTCCTATGGCTGTTTGAGATAGAGATCTTCAGTAAAAGTCAAAAGGTTAATAACAGTAATTTTAAAATTAGTGGAGGTAATTCTGTGAGACAAAGTAAACAGAGGTCTAGAGGTCTTACTGATCCAAGGATTGAATTTAAAATATTAAAACATCTAGATGGGTGAGTAAATCACATTTCACTTGGAATTTCTACTTTAAATACCACTTCTTTTGATTTTTTAATAGAACTGGAATAGATTGCCTTATGAAGAATTTATATCCAAGTTATGAGTTGAGGTTCTATTGTTTGTATATCATAAGAACCATTAATTTTTTATATGGATAAGATTTTTAATATGAATAAAACCACGAAATATTCTTAATGGCAAGACAAAAGTCATGTAGTTGTATGTATCGTGTGAATAAAGCTGCCCCACTACCGACATACTCTTACTGCTTCATAACATAGTGCTCACTCACAGACATAACTTACTGATTACAAATACAATAATGCCTCCTAAGTCCTTCCTTTTTAACCTCCACATTGTTCACATCAAACATCTCAAAATCTGTCAAGTGATCAATTTTTTTCTTTATTTTTATTAATATATTTTAAATTCTAAAGCAATATGTACTTGTTTTAACCAAAAAACAAAGTTTTAAGTGCTTGTGATTAGTGCCCTCTCCAAATTCTTTTTATTTTTCTGGGTCTTATTCTGTCCCATGTGTTCTCCCTCTGCACTCGGTCTTACTGTTTTTAGAGTCTGTTTTTGCTTTTCTTTCCAGAAGCCTCACTCCCATCTTTACACACATCTTCCATTCACACGGCTGTTTAAACATCCTCCACAGTCTTAGCGTTAGAATAGGTGAATCAAAATCAAGTTTTGAAGTTTAACTTTCTCATCCCTTTTGTTTTGTTTTGATTTTTGTTTTTTTGTTTTGCTTTCTAACTAAGGATTCTACTACACAGGGGTTCAGTCACCCAGCAGTGCCCACCACACCCCCACAACCAGTCACCATGTACTGGGAAATGTGCTTTATCCAACTGGGTCTGCCTAGCCCACCACTTCCACATGGAAAGCACCTGAAAGAGACCAGTGAAAGCTAGGAAAGGCAGAGATGCCACTTGGTGCCAGGACTGGGTCAGTCCAGTGAGCCTCCCATCCGCGGTGGAGGCCAGGCGAGGCCGCCCAGGCCATGAAAGGAGGGCTCTTGCGCAAACCTGCGCCAGCGGCTGTTTGGATCGGGCCGAGCACAGGCCCGGGGTGGGGAGTGGCAGCCAGGCCCTGTCCTGTGTGAGAGGCAGTCCCTGCCTCCTGCGGGGCATTTTGGGGTCCTTCCGGGCCGGAGAGCCGAGCGGTGCACCAGCGGCCAGTGCTGTGAGAGCTCCCGCATGGCCGTTACGAGCCGGACACCTGTCCCAGACATCAGTCACCTGCGGCCGCCCCGCCCTTGCAACGACAAACGGAGGTTAGAAGCCTCAAGGGAAATGTTTGCTGTTCCTTTAGGCAGCACCTTACTTCCCTCTTCCAAACATCCACGACAACACAGCAACCTGAAATTTTTTCAAAATTGACATAAAATATATATTTTTTAATATTCAGGTACCCTAGAAAGGACTTATTCCAGTAATTCTTGATTTCTGATAAAAAAAAAAAAAACAAAACCCACAGGTTACATGAGCAGTGATAACCAAAAACATATAGAGTGAATACGGGTTTGTTTAATGTATAATAATGAATTTTTAATACGGAATTATGTTCTGATTTCATGTTATATTTTTATAGAATTTTGGACAAAGTGTCCAGCTAAGTTCAAGGGAGCCAAAACAAACAACAAGGGGTGCTTCTGATGTTGAAGAAGGTATGTTTCGGTTTAAAATTTCTCTCTGAGCTTTGTTCCCCATGATTCCATATTTTGTTACGTGTATTTTCCTAAGTGCACACATACCTGAGCGGTGAACCACCATGTGGGGGCTGAGCCCCCCTTGCCCTGCACATTCAGGCTGTTGCCAGGTTTTTTATTCTAAATAATAATGTATTGGATGGATGTGAGGACGATCTGGCTGTGACATCTGTCACCCCATCGATCACCAGGGTTGATTTGGCTGATCTGGCTGGCTAGGCGGGTGTCCCCTTCCTCCCTCACCAGTCCATGTGCGTCCCTTTCAAAGCTGAGCGCTCGGTCGAAGAGGACAACATTCCCCTATAGAGGAGGACCGTTCTTCCATCAAGGGTATACGATTAGCTGCGCTCCCCTGCTAGAACCTCCAAACTAGCTCTCAAGGTCCATTTGTAGGAAAACGTAGGGTAGTCTAGCTTCCAAGACTCCAGACACATCCACATGAGGCGCTGCAAGTGGCAGTTGCCTTCCTTTAAAAAAAAAGAAAGAATAATAGTAATTAATAATAATAATGATGATGTTGATGATGATGATGTATTGGACATCTTTCTATATGAAGCTTTTTCCTCACTTTTCAACCATTTCCATGAGATAGAGATTCCCAGAATTAAAATTACACTATTTGCCATATCATTGACATCCAATAAATACTTGTTGAGTGAAACTCTGTATTATATGAATACTGGATCAGAGGGAATAAGCATTGTTATAGCTGTACATATATATCCCTAAAATACTTTCCTGAAAAACATCATTTAAAACTTTTCTGGGATGTGAACCAACTTGAGGTGCAATTATTTCTATGATTTGCTTACATGATAGGCAAAGAAATTGTGTTTTATTGTTGATTTGTAGTCCTTTTATTAATAACATGCTTCATTGTTTTGTATGTGTGTTAATTTGTGGTGATTTGGTCCTTCATACTCTTATTTCCTGTAGGTACTGGAGCTCGGGTATTTCCTTAGTGATTCCTCCAAATTCCTTAAATGTCAGGAGTTCTTTTCTTCATATTAGTTGCAAATGTTTTTACTACTTTATTATTTGCATTTTATTCCACTTATATGTTTACATATAGAAGTCTTTGCATTTTTCATTCAACAGATGACAGCTAATTTCCTGCATACAAGTAAAGATTGGATACACTGTAATGAACAAAATATATAAAAGTCTTGCCCTTCAAAAACTTAAAGTCTATTAGGGAAGACTGGCCTTTAAATAAACATGTTTTAGTCTTTTCTTAGTGATTTTTCCATTACTTTTAAGATCAAAGAACCTTTCCCATACAGAAATTCAGAAGTGTTTATTTCTTTCTCCTCCAGATTGCTTTAATGGTGTGATTCATTAAATTAAATTCTTTAATTTCCTTTGATTTTGTTTAAACATATGATGTAGTAGAAAACTGCAAATTGATTCTTGTAAAAGCAACAAACTAATTTCTTGAGTTATCTCTCCCTTCTCTCAAGACTCTATGCTTCTTTAATAAGTTAAGTTCTTCGATCTGATTGGGTCTTTTTTCTAAGCTGTCAGTTCAGTTCAGCTCATTAGCTCTCTTTCTAACTTTTCCTTACTTTCCTTTTCTTTTACTCTTTTTTATCTTAATTGTTATTATAAAGACAATCTAGAAGTGCCTGGGTGGCTCAGTGAGTTAAGTGTAGGTCTCTTGGTTTCAGCTTAGGTCATGATCTCACAGTTCCTGAGTTTGAGCCCCATGTCGGTCTCTGCACTGACAGCTCGGAGCCTGCTTGGGATTCTCTCTCCCTGTCTGTCTGCCCTTACCCCTCCCAGGTGTGTACCCTCTCTTTCTCTTTCTCACGCTCAAAAAAAAAAAAAAAAAAAAAAGACAATCTACTTCATCATCTCTTTGTACTACCAATGAATAACAAAAACACAACACAGGAATAATCAATCTAAACATGCTGCATTTTTCCTTTAGCTCAGATAACGTTCCAGGAATGTTTATTGCCTCGCCATCACTTTGACTTTCTGTGTTTTCATTAGGGATGGGAACATGCTAGATACGAATAATCTTGATAAATAAAATGCGAAGTAACAGAAGATTTAGAGGGTTTCTTTTTGTGAAGTGAATACATACAAGCACATGTCCATTAAGTAGGTGTAAGAGAAAATCCCAAAGAGAAAAAAGGATTGAAGAGTAATTAATGTAAAGTTTCTGTAGTTTCAGATAGTACTTCTGAGTTTTTGATGGCTGAAAACCTAGTGAAAGCTTCAGTGCCTGAGGATGAAATTCTCACTGTCATAAATAGCAAGCAGCTACAGAAACCAAATCTGACTTCAAATAAGACCCCGCCGTTCAACATCTGTGCACTGTCAGCTGATGAACAGAAGCTCCTACAGTCCCTCAGTCGTCTCAATGAGAGGCTGTCCTGTAAGTGTGGAAGATCACCTTTTGTGAGAAATGTTACACTTCGTACTTAGATAATTGTAATTTAAAATTTACTTTAACTTAATAATTAGAAATAAGAATCCTCAAGATGGGTAGTCTCACAGAAAATCCTCCCTCCATAAAGTTGGGCCTCCCAAAGAGCTACACACCACAGACACACACACACACACACACACACACACACACACACGGGTGGAAAAGCATGTACATCTTGAACTTCAGCATTGAGCCAGTGAGGGAGGAAAACAGGCAGGCTTTGTTCACCTCTCTGTGTCTGTGTGTGTGTGTCTGCGTAGGTTGTAGCCCTTGCCCTATGTTTTGTTAATAGCAGCCTCATACTAAAGGAAATGCTAAAGAATGCACTTTAGCAGACCAAAAGTAATTTCAGATGGACAGTCTGAGAGTGTAAATTTGAAAAAACATTGGATAAAATACTAAATGTAATAAAGTAGTGTGTGTTTCAAAGAGAAAACCATTACCATTAAAATGCCTACTAAAGGGAGCACCTGTGTGGCTCAGTCAGTTAAGTGTCCCACTCTGTTTTGGCTCAGGTCATGATTTCACGGTTCGTGAGATCAAGCCCCACATCGGGAATCTCTCTCTCCCTTTCTCCCTGCCCCTCTCCTACTCATGTGCTTGCTCTCTGTCTCAAAATAAATAAACATCTTTTAAAATGCCTTTTAAAAGTAATGCATAAGTTGGGAGAACATAAATGGTGTTAAGTTGCACTGGGATTCTTCTTAAGGAATTTGGTGCAGATTAACTTTTTTCCATTCATATATAGTTACATAAAGTGTTATATTAGTTACAGGTGTACAATATACTAATTCGACCATTGTATACATTACTCAGTGCTCATCACAATAAGTGAACTCTTTTTTTTTAAGTTTACTTATTTATTTTGAGAGAGAGAACATGTGCACGTGGGGCAGAGAAAGAGAGAGAGAGAGAAAATCTCAAGGAAGCTCTGCACTGTCAGTGTGGAGCCCAACTTGGGGCTTGATCCCACAAACGATGAGATCATGGCCTGAGGCAAAGTCAAGGGTTGGATGCTCAACCGACTGAGCCACCCAGGCACCCAATAAGGGAACTCTTAATCTGAACTCTTAAAGCTGAAAATAAAGAAGATAGAAAATATGTACCAAATTCTAACCACAGGCAAATTGGTTTTGGTGTCTTGTTATGAGACAAAATAGAAAACATTAAATTACATAAAAAAGATCATGATGACCAAAGTTTTAATTCAGGGATTAACCAAGAAATTAAAAAGGAAATTAAAAAGTACATAGAAGCCAATGAAAATGAAACCACGACAGTCCCAAACCTCTGGGACACAGCAAAGGCTGTCATAACAGGGAAGTATACAGCAACCCAGGCCTTCCTAAAGAAGGAAGAAAGGTCTCAGATACACAACCTAACCTTACACCTAAAACAGCTAGACAAAGAAGAGCAGACAAAGCCCAACACCAGCAGAAAAAGAGAAATAATAAAGATTAGAGCAAAATTCAATGATATTGAAATCATAAAAACAGAAGAACAGATCAATGAAATCAGGAGCTGGTTCTTTGAAAGAATTAACAAAATTGATAAACACCTAACCATTTTGATCAAAAAGAAAAAGGAAAGGACTCAAATAAATAAAATCACAAATGAAAGAGGGGAGATCACAACCAACACAGCAGAAATACAAACATTAATAAGAGAATATTATGAGCAATGATATGCCAACAAATTAGGCAATCTGTAAGAAATGGACAAATTTCTGGAAACATATCAACTACCAAAACTAAAACAGGAAGAAATAGAAAATTTGAACAGACTCATAACCAGCAAAGAAATTGAATTACTAATCAAAAATCTCCCAAAAAACAAGAGTCCTAGCCTGGATGGCTTTCTAGGGGAATTCTACCAAACATTTAAAGAAGAGTTAACACCTATTCTCTTGAAGCTGTTCCAAAAAATAGAAATGGAAGGAAAATTTCCAAACTCATTCTGCGAGGCCAGCACTTCATTACCCTGATTCCAAAACAAAGACCCCACTAAAAAGGAGAGCTACAGACCGATTTCCCTGATGACCATGGATGCAAAAATTCTCAACAAGATACTAGCAAACCAGATCCAATAATACATTTAAAGAATTATTCATCACAATCAAGTGGGATTTATTCCTGTGATGCAGAGCTGGTTCAATGTCCACAAATAAATCATGGTGATACATGACATTAATAAAAGAAAGGATAAGAAGCACAAGATTCTCTCAATAGATGCAGAGAAAGCATTTGACAAAATACAGCATCCTTTCTTTTTAAAATTTTTTTAATGTTTATTTCTGAGAGAGAGACAGAGCGTGAGTGGGGGAGGGGCAGAGAGAGAGGGAGGCACAGAATCTGAAGCAGGCTCCAGGCTCTGAGCTATCATCACAGAGCCCTATGCGGGGCTCAAACTCACAGAATGCGAGATCATGACCTGAGCCGAAGTCGGACGCTCAACCGACTGAGCCACCCAGGCGCCCCCAAAATACAAAATACTTTCTTGATAAAAACCCTCAAGAATATAGGGATGGAAGGATCATACCTCAAGCTTATAAAGCCCATATATGAAAGACCCACAGCTAATATCATCCTCAACGGGGAAAAACAGAACTTTCCCCCAAGGTCAGCAGAAGTCTCCCACTATTGCATGAGGGTCACAAAATTCTCTGGCACAAAACTTGTCAGAGATACAAAGCAAATTTGACAACTGTGAGGACAGAAAACTTCCCTGCTCCCCCACGATGAGACCAAAAAGAACAAAGTAGCAAGCACTAGAACTCTGCCAGAGGAGAGGCAGGAGCCTACAGAGAGCCCGGCTGGGTTGTGCAGGCACACAGGAAGGCCAGACACTAAGAGTGGAGTAGGAACATTGAAGAAAAAACCTCCATGACCCTGCAGAAACATAGAACAACACCGGAGGAATGTAAACCAGTGAGGGACTAAAGGCACAAACAACAAAGCAACAACAAAGCCCAAACCCAGGGGCACCTGCTGGCTCATTGGAGCAGGGGACTGTTGATCTCAGGTCGGAGTTGAAGCCCCATGTTAGGTGCAGAGCCTACTTTAAAAAAAAAAAAAAAAAAAAAAAAAAATCTCGGGCTCCTGAGTAGCTGCATCATTAAGCATCTGACTTTGGCTCAGTTCATGATCTTACAGTTCATGAGTTCAAGCTCTGCATTGGATGAGCTCAAGCCCCACTTCTTTCTCTCTTTCTCCCTCACTCTCTCTCCCTGTGCCCCTCCTGGGATTCTCTCTTTCTGTCTCTGCCCTCGCTCACTTGTGCCCTTTCTGTCTCTCTCAAAAACAAAACCAAAACCAAAAACTCAATTCCTGGTGATTAACCACACACACGCCCCAGTTGCCTAGCAGAATAGGCATCCCCATTTCCTGGCATAAGTCCTATTTGCCTCACTAACCACCATTGTAAACATAAAGTTTAGCATTCAGTCAAAAATTAACAAACACCAAAAAAGTGAGGAAAGATGCTCACTGTCAAGGGACAAAGCAGGCAGCAGACACAGACCCAGAGGTGACTCACACACTGGAACTCTCGTGCAGATGCTTTAAGTGGCTGTGACTAACGTATTAAAGGTTCTAGGGGGAAGGGAGGCAGGTACACATGCTGCAGCCTCTTTCTGCTGGAGGAGAGTCCCAGGCAGCTGGATGCTACATGCTGCCCTCACAAGGTGTCAACGCCTGTCCTGGGGTCCCAGGCAGCACACCAACAGAAAAGCCACAACTGATGGGGTCATGTTCAGACAAGCTATTGCTACATATTGGAAAAAAGGGATACCAGGTAGAGATTAAAGTGAACTCCTATCAAATATCATATATAAAATTTAGTGCCAAATTACTGTGATTAAAGATTAAATATGAAATAAAATATATAAAGCTTCTGAGAGATTATATAAAAATATTTTCTAACCTCAGGGTAAGGAAATATTTCTTAGAGCACATGGAACATGATCCAAAGAGGAGAAAAATAATGAATTTTACTATATCAAAATTATAAACTTGTCTTTGTATCAAAACATGATTAAAACAAGGAAAAAGGCATGATGTGAGAGCATATTTAGAACACGTACAAGAGGGACTCATATTGGGGCACCTGGGTGGCTCAGTCAGTTGGGCTCTGTGCTGTCAGTGTGGAGCCTGCTTGGGATTCGCTCTTTCCCTCTCTCCCCCTCCCCAACTCACACTGTCTCTGTCTCTGTCAAAATAAATGAATAAACTTTAAAAAAAAGAAGAAGGACTCATATTCACAGTATATAAATAGGGGCGCCTGGGTGGCTCAGTTGGGGTTGAGCCTCCGGCTCTTGATTTCCACTCAGGTCACGATCCCAGGGTCGTGTGTTGGACTCTGTGCTGGGCATGGAGCATAGAGAGGCTCGCTCTCTCTCTCTCTCTCTCTGCCCCTCCCCCACCTCTCTCCCATCTCTCTCAAAATAAATAATCACTTTTTTTTTAAAGCAATGGAATACAGTTACATATTCCTCAGAAAGACACAGGTTTAACAGTGGGGGATGCCAGGCCTTGGTAATGGTGTGCAGCAGTGGGAGCCCCTCCCGCAGTGCCTTTGGGGTGTGAGTGGGTGCAGTCTCTTGAGGAAATGTCCTGCCATCATCGGATAGGTTGAACATGAACAGACCCTACAAGCCAGTAATTTCCCTTCCAGATACATGCCCTCGAGAGAAGCCTGCACGTGTGCATCAGGAGACATGCAGAAGTATACAGAGATCACCATTGTTTTTAAAAGCCCCAAACTGAAAACACCTAAATGTGGAATATCCATGTGCCGCTGTTCAGCAAGGAAAATGAACAACCTGCAGCTACACACATCATCATAGATGATTCTAAACAATATAATTTGGGGCAAAATAAGGCAAATCACAGCACAAGCGCAACAAGTCAGGAGGAGTTAAGATGACAGATGAGTGAGGTGACCCTGGACTTGTCCCTCAAACTCGGCTAGATCAACATCAAACCATTGTGAACACCTAGGAAATCGATCTGAGGATTCACACAATGATCTGCATAGTTTGAGGGAGAGAACGCAGCAGGTGCATGGTGCTGAGAGGTGAACTGGGGGGGGCGAGAAGAGCCGGGGTACCTCGGAGGGGAGGGAGTCGTTTTTGCCGAGAGGAGAAAGGGGGAGAGAGCAGCACCTCGAGTTTTTTCAGGAAAGCACTTCCCCCCAAAAGCAGCTAGAGAGAAAGAATGAAAACATGCTCTGGAGACTGGACAAGAAAATGTTCCCCAGAACCATTGATGGGGGAAAAAGGAGAGGGTTTCAATACCACTAGGTTTTTATAAACAACAGTGTGCCAAGTGTGACGTTTCAGAGGTCAGCACCTCGGAAATAAAGCTTTAAAAAAAAACCATTAATAATAGTAGGAGGCTTTAATACCCCACTCACAGCAATTGACAGATGATCTAAGCAGACACTCAACAAGGAAACAATGGCTTTGAATGACACCCTGGACAAGATGGACTTAACAAAAATATTCAGAATATTTCATCATAAAACAGCAGAATATACATTCTTTTCGAGGGCACATGGGACATTCTCCAGAACAGATCACACACTGGGTGACAAATCAGCCCTCAACAAGTACAAAAAGATGGCGATTTTACCATACATATTTTCAGATCACAACAATGTGAAACTTGAAGTCAACCACAAGAAAAAGGTTGGAAAGCCCTCAAACCCATGGAGGTTAAAGAACATCCCACTAAAGAATGAATGGGTTAACCAGGAAATTAAAGAAGAAATTTAAAAAATACATGGAAGAAAATGAAAATGAAAACACAACAGTCCAAAACCTAGCAAAGGCAGTCCTAAGAGGGAAGTATATTGCAATCCAGGCCTATCTCAAGAAGCTAGAAAGGTCCAAAATACACAACCTAAACTTACACCTAAAGGAGATAGAAAAGGAATGGCAAATAAAGCCAAAAGCCAGCAGAAAAAGGGAACTAATAAAGATTAGAGCAGAAATAAATGACACACAAACAAACAAAAAACAGTAGAACAGATCAATGAAACTAAGAGCTGGTTCTTTGAAAGAATTAACAAAATTGGTAAACCACTAGCCAGACTTATCAAAAAGAAAAGAGAAAGGATCCAAATAGATAAAATCACAAATGAAAGAGGAGAGATGACCACCAACACCACAGAAATACAATCATAAGAGAATACTACGAAAATTTATATGCCAACCAACTGAGCAATCAGGAAGAAATGGACAAATTCCTAGAAACTCACAAACTATCAAAACTGAAACGAAGAAATACAAAATTTGAACAGACCCATAACCAGCAAAGAAATTGAAAAGGAAAACTTTGAAACTCATTCTGTGAAGTCAGTATTACCTTGGGGATTCCAAAACCAAGGACCTCACTAAAAAGAATTACAGGCCAGTATCCCTGATGAACATGAATGCAAAAGTTCTCAACAATATATTAGCAAACCAAAGTCAGTACATTAAAAGAATTATTCACCATGAGCAAGTGGAATTTATTCCTTGGCTACAGCACTGGTTCAATATTTGCAAATCAATCAATGTGATACATGACTATAATAAAAGAAAGGATAAGAACCATATGATCCCATCAATAGTTGCAGAAAGAGCATTTGACAAAATACAGCATCCATTCCTGATAAAAATCCTCAAAAAGGAGGGATAGGTGGACCTCAAGATCATAAAAACCATATACAAAAGACCCACAGCTAATCTCCTTAATGGGATAAAACTGAGAGCCTTTCCCCTATGATCAGGAATAAGACAAGGATGTCCACTCTCACCATTACTATTTAACATAGTACTGGAAGTCTTAGCCTCAGCAATCTGACAACAAAAAGAAAAAGCATGCTAATCAGCATGGAAAAAGTCAAACTCACTATTTGCAGATGACATGATACTCTGTGTGGAAAACCCAAGAGACTCCACCAAAAAGGTGCTAGAATTAACATATAAGTTCAGCAAAGTCACAGGATATAAAATCAGTGTGCAGAAATCTCTTGCATTTCTCACCAATAATGAAGCAGCAGAAAAAGTAATCAAGGAATTGATCCCATTTGCAATTGCACCAAAAACAATAAGATACCTACAAATAAACCTAACTAAAGCAGTAGAAGATAAAGAGGCGCCTGGGTGGCTCAGTCGGTTAAGTGTCCGTGGTTCAGTCAGTTAAGCATCCATCTTCGGCTAAGGTCACGATTTCACTGTTCATGGGCTCAAGCCCCACATCGGTCTCTGTGCTGACAGCTCAGCGCCTGGAGCCTTCTTCGGATTCTGTGTCTCCCTCTCTCTCTGCCCCTCCCCCACTCATGCTATGTCTTTGTGTCTCAAAAATAAATAGACATTAAAAAAATTTGTTTAATAAAAATAAAACATTAAATAAAAACAGAAGTAAAAGATCTATACTCTGAAAACTATAGAAAGCGTAAGAAAGAAATTGAAGTGGACACAAAGAAATGGAAACGCATTTCATGCGCATGGATTGGAAGAACAAGCATTGTTAAAATGTCTATACTACCCAAAGCAATCTGTGTATTTAATGCAGTTCCCATTAAAATACCACCAGTATTTTTCGCAGAGCTAGAACTAACAATCCTAAAATTCGTATGGAACCGCAAAAGATCCTGGATAGCCAGAGCAATCCTGAAAAAGAAAAACTAGAGGCATCACGATTCCTGATTTCAAGCTGTATTACAAAGCTGTAGTCATCAAGACAGTATGGTACTGGCATAAAAACAGACACATAAATCAGTGGAACAGAAGAGAAAACCCAGAAATGGACCCACAACTATATGGTCAACTCATCTTTGACAAAGCAGGAAAGAATATCCAGTGAAATATAGACAATATTTTCAGCAAATAGTGTTGGGAAAACTGGACAGCAACATGCAGAATGAACTGGACCACTTTCTTACATCATATACAAAAATAAATTCAAAATGGATGAAAACCCTAAATGGAAGGCAGGAAACCATCAAAATCCTAGAGAAGGACACAGGCAGCAACCTCTTTGACCTCAGCTGGGACATCTTCTCACTAGACAACATTGCTGAAGGCAGGGGAAACAAAAGCAAACATGAACTATTGGACTTCATCAAGATAAAAACTTCCACACGGTGAAGGAAACAATTAGCAAAACCAAAAGGCACCCTACAGGATGAGAGAAGATACTTGCAAATGAGGTATCTGATAAAGTGTTAGTATCCAAAATCTATGAAGAATTTCTCAAACTCAACACCCAAAAAACTAACAACCTAGTTAAGAAATGGGCAGAAGACATGAATAGACATTTTTCAAAGGGCCATCCAGATGGCTAACAGACATGAAATAATATTCAACATCACTCATCATCAAGGAAATACAAATCAAAACCACAGTGAGATACCATCTCACACCGGTCAGAATGCCTAAATTAACAACACAAGAAACAACACATGTTGGCAAGGATGCGGAGAAAGGGAAACACTCTTGCACCGCTGGTGGGAATGCAAACTGGTGTGGCCACTGTGAAAAACAGTATGACGATTCCTCAAGAAACTAAAAATAAAACTACCCTACGATCCAGCAATTGCACTATTAGGTATTCACCCAAAGGATACAAAAATATAGATTTGAAGATGTACATGCACCCTGATGTTTATAGCAGCATTATCTACAATAACCAAACTATGGAGAGAGCCCAAGTGTCCATCAACTGATGAATGAATAAAGAAGATGGGTGTATATATTCAATGGAATAATACTCAGGCATCAAAGAGAATTAACTCTTGCCATTTGCAGTGATGTGGATGGAACTAGACTGTATTATGCTAAGTGAAATAAGTCAATCAGAGAAAGATAAACAGCATATGATTTCAGTCGTATGTGGAATTTAAGAAACAAAACATGAACATATGGGAAGGTGGAGGGGAGAGAAGAGAGGGAAACAAATCACCAGAGACCCTTAAATATGGAGAACAAACTGAGGGCTGATGGAGGGGAGGTGGGTGGGGGATGGGCTAGATGGGTGATGAGTATTAAGGAGGGCACTTGTGATGAGCACTGGGTGCTATATGTAAGTGATGAATCATTGAATTCTACCCCAGGAAACTATATTGCACTGTAAATGAATCAAAATTTAAATTTAAAAAATAATAAAAATTCAGAATGAAAATCAGGTCAGTTTTACTTATTTGAAGTTCAGAAACAGGTAAAACAAGCAATATGATATGCATGTATACTCATGTGCTATAATTATGCAGACACAAAGCCCATGTAATCGGTCACCTCTGTGGGCAAGGAAAGGAGGTGTAATCCCCAGAGAGGCAGGGAGATGGGAGCTCCGGGAAGTTCCTAAAATAGTGATAATGTGCACATTTCTCAGTCTAGGTCATTACATAGACATTAGCTTCATTATAATTAACTGCAATATGTATATATGCTCTATATGTTTTTTGTGTTAATTTCAAAATTAAAATTTAAGAATAAAATATTAATAAGAGTGCCTGGTGGGCAACTCTTGGTTTTGGCTCAGGTCATGATCTCGAGGTTCATGAGATTGAGCCCCACATTGGGCTCCATGCTGACAGTGTGGAGCCTGCTTGGGATTCTCTCTCTCCCTCTCTCTCTGCATCTCCCCTGCTCATGCACAAGTTCTCCCTCTCTCTCTCTCAAAAATAAATAAACTTTAAATAATAATAATATATTAATAAAAAGCAGGGAGCTACAACCCCAGAAGCAATATATAACTAAGGCTGTAAGATGTCCAATTATGAAGATCAAGAGTAAAAAACTCAGGTCAGTTTTTTTAGAGGGTTTTTTCCTATTAGATACTTTGACATACTTAAATGCTTCACATAAAGGATTCTGCTTGAAGGTTGTTTTTTTTTCTTTTGCCCAGACCCTTGCTTTTATATGGACCAAAGCTTAAGCACTGAAAAGGCATGAGTTGACAAATTATTCAACTTTTATGCCTTAATAGCTAAATAAACATCTCTTCTTTCCTGAGATATCAAAGAATCAAATTTCCCTTTTGTTTTACAAAAGAAGAGGGGCCCCGGGGTGGCTCAGTCAGTTGAGTGTCCGACTTCGGCTTAGGCCATGATCTCATGGTTCATGGGTTCCAGCCCCACATCAAGCTCTGCACTGACAGCACTGAGCCTGCTTGGGATTCTCTCTCTCTCTCTCTCTCTCTCTCTCTCTGCCCCTCCCTCGTTCATGCCCTGGCTCACTCTCTTTCTTGATTGCTCTCTCTCGCTCTCTCAAAATAAATAAATAAACTTTAAAAAGTAATAAAAGTACTGTATTTTTTAAAAAGGAAGTAAAAAAAGATAAGAAAACCCAGCATTTGAAGGAAGATTGTTATAGAATAGTCAAAGTATTAGGAATTTCTTTTTATCAACATTAATTTTATATAATTGTTTTTCATCAAATTACTTCTATTTCCTAACCTAATACAAGTCTAAAGACTGTTTCTGGTGACCAAAGAAGAAAGTCTGTTCCCCACATTGAGTATTTGACACCAGAACTTAACATTTGATTCTTCTCTGTCAGCATACGTAACTGAATTATTTTTGTGTCATGGTATAATTATTTCAGATGTACAAGAAACCATTTGCAAAAATCCATCCATCAAAAATACCTTACGAATAATACCATTTCTGGTAAGTACTTTAAGAAGCTTTTATTTTTCTCATTTTAGGAAATGTCATGATTTTGTGTGTAAGAATCCTGTATTGAAATTAATTTTTCTTGATATTGGCTTTTAGGGAGTTTTTCTCCCAGTCAACTTTCAATGATGAGACGTTTTGTTAGAATCAGCAAATATCCTCTCATTTAAAACAATCAAAATATATAGGACGCCTGGGTGGCTCAATCACTTAGGCATCCGGCTTCAGCTCAGGTCATGATTTCAAGAGTTCTAGCCCCACGTAGAGCTCTGGAACCTGCTTTGGATTCTGTGTCTCCCTCTCTCTGCCTTCTCCTACTTGCACTTACTCTCTTTCTCTGTCTCTCTCAAAAATAAATAAACATTTTTTAAAAATTAAAAAAAAAATCAAAATAATAAGTTTTTTCCAACCAGAGTATTTCATCATCCATGGGAACAGAAACTGATATCATTGCACTACTGATATGTAGTATATGGGTATGTAGTCTAACTGGAAAATTATTGGTTATTTTACCTTGGTAATGATCCCACCCTTGCCCATCTCCCTTTTGTGTTTTCAAAGTTCAAAACTAGACATCATTATTTGGAATTTTGTTTTTGTTTTTTGCCTTGACACTGGATTCTGGTAAAGATACACATATAAGTGGCAATTTAGTGCATTAAGGAATTTTCAGTCTAACAGGGAGAAAGAACACACATGGATAGTGTATACAAATTACCATAATATGAATTAAGACTATGTGAGGCACCTGGACTCTTACTATCCTCAACTTAGGTGTTCGACAAAGAAATGCATTGTTAGAGGGGCACCTGGGCAGCTCAGTCTGTTAAGCGTCCAACTTTGGTTCAGGTCACGATCTCCCAGTTCGTGGGTTCGAGTCCCGCATCGAGCCCTCTGCTGACAGCTCAGAGCCTGGAGCCTGCTTCAGATTCTGTCTCCCTTCTTTCTACCCCTCCATCATTCACACTCTGTCTCTTTCTCTCTCAAAAATAAATAAACATTAAAATTTTTTCTAAAAAAAAAAGAAGTGTTTTCTTAGAGAATTCATTGGATACTTGCTCAATTGTTTTTCATCACATACCCTCAGTTCTGTAATCTTGACAGGAAAAAGTACGACGACACAAGTATACTTCATTTCTTATTATTTGCTCTTACATAAACAAAGTTACACATTTCCTGCCCACATTTTAGATTTTTGCTGTGTCCTGAGTGTGGTAGTAAAGAAGAAGAAAGAGGCTGCCCCTGCCTTCATGAAGCTTCTTGTTTCGGTCTCTGCAAATGGTTCTCAGAAACAGCCTTTTTGGTGTGGCATTGTTGATGCAGTGACTGTTGTACAGGAGTCTTTTGGCAACTGTCACTTTGACTCCTGATCTATTTTCTTCTATAATTTCTATAATTCTCAAAAATTATGTATCTCTCTGGAAACTTCACAACGAGAGTGAAGTTTATATATTAATCCACCATGCTGCATCCCCCACATGTGTGTTTTATTACTGTTTTTTGTGTTTCCCCCCATTCTGTCACTCCTTGTGTTTTCTTCTCCCACAGTGTTTGGTGGTGTTGCTTTGGGTTTTTCCTCTTAGGAAAAGAAATGGACTGGCATATTCACTCCTGTTGAGATACTTGGCTTGAATTTTAAAAGATAATTTTTCATTTTTAAAAATTATTTTTTGGGGGCGCCTGGGTGGCTCAGTCGATTGAGCGGCTGACTTCGGCTCAGGTCATGATCTCACGGTCCATGAGTTCGAGCCCCGCGTCAGGCTCTGCTGACCGCTCAGAGCCTGGAGCCTGTTTCTGATTCTGTGTCTCCCTCTCTCTCTGACCCTCCCCCATTCATGCTCTGTCTCTCTCTGTCTCAAAAATAAATAAACGTTAAAAAAAAATTTTTTTAACTATTTTTTGAAAAATTTTAATGTTTATTCTTTGAGAAGGAGAGAGAGAGAGCACAAGCAGGGGAAGGGCAGAGAGAGGGAGACACAGAATCCGAAGCAGGCTCCAGGCTCTGAGCTATCAGCACAGAGCCCAATGTGGGGCTCAAACTCATGAACCATGAGATCATGACCTGAGCCAAAGTCAGAGGCTTAACTGACTGAGCCACCCAGGTGCCCCTCATTTCTAAAAAGTATTTTAAAAGACTTAAAACCATTTAAATCATTTAAAAACAATTTCTGGGAAGAAGTATAGTGAATTTCTAAAAGTGGGATTTTAGACACTTGTAACATGAGCAAAAGAAATAATTTTGAGCAGGATCTCTCAGGTGGCAGGCAGTCAGCTTCCACCACTCAGAGCAAGTGCTGTTGTAAGATTTCAGAGGAACAAAATTTGGCCCATCCCTTCCTGTATCCCTTCACTGATTGATTAGTCATAATCATCTTAATGGTACTGGCATCTATCCTCTAGTGTACCTGTGAGGGCTTCTAGAGAGAAGAACCAGTGTAAAGTATTTAGAACAGTGCCTGTAACACAACACATGCTAGACACCATTGGGTTGCATTATCATTAGTGCCACTATTGTGATCATCTTATCCATTTACATCGTCTCAAAAAAAAGGTTGCATCGTTTCAGAAAAAGGTAACATTCCTGGAACTACTTAAGTGAAATGCACATGCAAAGCATAACTTCCTTGTAAATAATAGGAATCATAACAATTTGTAACAATTCATAATCCCACCTACCTCTCTTTTTACACTATGAATCTTCCTTCCAGCCAAAGAAATTTAATGCGTTGTCCTTCAAGTCTGCAGTACTCAGTATGCTGTCATGTTCTTCTCATTGTTTGTTCATGTTCACCCCAGCTCCAAACTGCACCAGCTGTACTTTTGCTCTACCTTCCTAATCCAACCTATCTAAGCACCAACTTAATGTCACTTCCCCCATGAATCTCTCCATGACCAATCCAGCTTATGATGACCACATTCTCCTCTGAACTTAATTACTGTAGTACCACTGGTTTTATACTTCTACTCCATAGGTATTTTTGTGGGTTGTCTTTTTACATGAGTGATCTTCTTTGGAACTATATTCTTGAGGCTGTTTTTCCATTTACCTGTCTACTTCATAGAAACTAGCACATACTACATACTTGAAAATATTGGTTGAGACTTTATGATTTTTTTATACCTGGTTTTTAAATATATGATGTACCTTTTTCAGGCTACAATAAAATTAGGTGATGTATTTGAACTGGAAACGTTTTTAATATTCTGAAGCAAGATTTTATGCCCCATAAAATACCACTGTTTTCTTGCAAAGCCCCTTGGTGAATGCTAAATGTCAATTAATACTCTTTAATGGCACCCAAATTTTGTTGAGATATATTTAGAAAGAAGAATGGAAGCACACTTAGGGATTCCTACCACTGAAAAGTACTGTCCCAAATTATTTCACACACGTTATCTTGTTTAATATTCTAAGCGAAGGACATCAAAGAATTTTCTCAAGTCTCACAAATATTCAGTGGCAGAGCCAAGATTCAGTTTCCCAAGTTTCCCCCCAAAACTCTTCTACCTCTTTTAATTCTTACTTCAGTTGATGACACCATTCTCCAGACTTCCCAGACAGAAATGTGTATCTCATCCAGGCTTCTCCTTCTCCCATGCCCACAGGCAATATGTCCTCCTGATAATACACCTCAAATCCATCCACTATCTTCATTCCTACTGTTAGTGCCTTTAAGAATTTATCATGTTTCAGGCGGCAAGGATGGATGAAGCAGAGCAGCGAATCAGCGATATAGAGTACAGACTTATGGAGAATAATGAAGCAGAAAAAAAAGAGGGAGACCAAAGCAAAAAAAGAGCATGATATAAGAATCAGAGAACTCAGTGACTGATTGAAAAGGAATATCATCAGAACCATAGGGGTCCCAGAAGATGAAAAGAGAGAAAAAGGGGTAGAAGGTTTATGGGAGAAAACCATAGCGAAAAAGTTTCTTAACCTAGGGAAAGACGCAGACATCAAAATCCAGGAAGCACAGAGAATTCCCATTAGATTCAACAAAAACCAGTCATCAACAAGGCATATCATAATCATATTCACAAAATACTCAGGCAAGGAAACAATCATGAAAGCGGCAAGGGGAAAAAAGTCCTTAACCTACAAGGAAAGACATATCAGGTTTGCAGCACACCTATCCACAGAAACTTGGCAGGCCAGAAAGGAGTGGCAGGATATATTCAATGTGCTGAATAGGAAAAATATGCAGCCAAGAAATTTTTATCCAACAAGGCTTTCATTCAAAATACAAGGAGAGATACAAAGTTTCCCAGGCAAACAAAAATTAGAGCAGATTCATGACCACTAAACCAGCCCTGCAAGAAATTTTAAGGGGGACTCACTGAAGGGAGAAAAGGCAGAAAAAAACAAAACAAAACAAAACCCAAAGCAACAAATACTGAAAGGACCAGAGAGCACCACCATAAACTCCAACTCTACAAGTAACATCATGGCAATAAATTCATACCTTTCAGTACTCACTCTAAATGTCAATGGACTAAACGCTCCAATCAAAAGACATAGAGTAACAGAATGGATAAGAAAACAAGATCCATCTATATGCTATTTATAAGAGACATATTTTAGACCTAAAGACACCTTCAGATTGAAAGTAAGGGGGTGGAGAACCATCTATTATGGTAATGGTCGCCAAAGAAAGCTGGAGTAGCCATACTTATATCAGACAATCTAGATTTTAAAATAAAGACTGTAACAAGAGATGAAGAAGGGCTTTATATCGTAACTAAGGAGTCTATCCACCAAAAAGATCTAACATTTGTAAACATTTATCCTCCAAACGTGGGACACCCAAATATATAAATCAATCACAAACATAAAGAAACTCATTGATAATAATACCATAATAGTAGGGGACTTCAACACCCCACTTAGAGCAATGGAAAGGTTATCTAAATAGAAAATCAACAAGCAAACAATTGCTTTGAATGATACACTAGACCAGATGGATTTAACAAATATATACAAAACATTTCATCCTAAAGCAGCAGAATACACATTCTTCTCCAGTGCACAAGGAAGATATCTAGAATATCTGGACACTGGGACACAAATCAGCCCTCAACAAGTACAAAAAGATGGATCATACCATGCATATTTTCAGACCACAATGCTATGAAACTCGAAATCAACCACAAGAAAAAATTTGGAAAGATAACAAATACTTGGAGACTAAAGAACATCCTACTAAGGAATGAATGGGCTAACCAAGAAGTTAAAGAGGAAATCAAAAAGTACATGGAAGCCAATGAAAATGACAACACCAAAACCTCTGGGACGCAGCAAAGGCAGTCATAAGAGGGAAGTGTATAGCAATCCAGTCTTTCCTAAAGAAGGAGGAAAGGTCCCAGATACACAACCTAACCTTACACCTTAAAGAGCTGGAAGAAGAACAGCAAATAAAACCCAAAACCAACAGAAGACAGGAAATAATGAAGATTAGAGCAGAAATCAATGCTATCAAAACCAAAAAAAAGAAAAAAAAATCAGTAGGAAAGATCAGTGAAACTAGGAGCTGGTTCTTTGAAAGAATTGACAAAATTGATAAACACCTAACCATTTTGATCAAAAAGATAAAGGAAAGGACCCAAATAAATAAAATCACAAATGAAAGAGGGGAGATCACAACCAACACAGCAGAAATAAAAACAATAAGAGAATATTGTTAGCAATTATACACTAATAAAATGGGCAATCTGGAAGAAATGGACAGACTCCTAGAAACATGTAAACTACCAAAATTGAAACAAGAATAAATAGAAAATTTGAACAGGCCCATAGCCAGTAGAGGAATCGAATTAGTAATCAAAATCTCCCAAAAAACAAGAGTCCAGGGCTGGATGCCATTCCAGGGGAATTCTGCCAAACATTTAAGAAAGAGTTAACACCTATTCTCTTGAAGCTGCTCCAAAAAATAGAAATGGAAGGAAAACTTCCAAATTCCTTCTTCAAGGCCAGCATTTCATTACCCTGATTCCAAAACAGGACAAAGACCCCAATAAAAAAGAGAACTATAGACGAATTTCCCTGATGAACATGGATGCAAAAATCCTCAACAAGATACTAGCTGACCAGATTCAACAATACATTAAAAGAATTATTCACCACAATCAAGTGGGATTTACACCTGAGATGCAGGGCTGGTTCAATATCTGCAAAACAACCACTGTGATACATCAATAAAAGAAAGGATAAGAACCACAAGATTCTCTCAATAGATGCAGAGAAAGCATTTGACAAAATACAACATCCTTTCTTGATAAAAACCCTCAAGAAAGTAGGGATAGAAAGATCATACCTCAAGATCATAAAAGTCATATGTTAAAGACACATCACTAATATCATCCTCAATAGGGAAAAACTGAGAGCTTTCCCCCTAAGGTCAGGAACAAGACAGGGATGTCCACTCTCGCCACTGTTATTCGACATAGTATTGGAAGTCCTAGCCTCAGCAATCAGACAACACAAAGGAATAAAAGGCATCCAGATCAGCCAGGAGGAGGTCAAACTTTCACTCTTCACAGATGACATGATACTCTATATGGAAAGCCCAAAAGATTCCACAAAAAAAAAACTGCTACAACTGATCCATGAATTCAGCAAACTCACAGGATATAAAATCAATGCACAGAAATAAATTGCATTCCTATACACCAATAATGAAGCAACGGAAAGAGAAATCAAGGAATTAATGCCATTTAGAATTGCACCAAGAACCATAAAATACCTAGGAATAAACCTAACCAAAGAGGTGAACATCTACACACTGAAAACTATATAAAGCTTATGAAAGAAATTGAAAAAGACAAAAAATTGAAAAATATTCCATGCTTCTGGGTTGGAAGAACAAATATTGTTAAAATGTCAATACTACCCAAAGCAATCTACGTATTCAATGCAATCTGTATCGAAATAATACCAGCATTCTTCATGGAGCTAGAACAATCAGTCCTAAAATTTGTATGGAAAAAAATTTGTACAGAAAAGACCCCGAATAGCCAAAGCAATCTTGAAAAGGAAAACCAAAGCTGGAGGCATCACAATCCTGGACTTCAAGATGTATTATGAAGCTGTAATCACCCAGACAGTATAATATTGGCACAAAAACAGACACTCAGATAAATGGAACAGAATAGAGAACCCAGAAATGGACCCACAAACATATGGCCAACTAATCTTTGACAAATCAGGGAAGAATATCCAATGAAAAATAGACAATCTCTTCAGCAAATAGTGTCGAGAAAACAGGACGGTGAAGTTCAGAATGAACCTGGACCACTTTCTTACACCATACACAAAAAGAAACTCAAAATGGATGAAAGACCTAAACATAACACAGAAAGCCATCAAAATTCTAGAGAAGAAAGGAGGCAAAAACCTCTTTGACCTTGGCTAGAGCAACTTCTTAACACATCTCCAGAGACAAGGGAAACAAAAGCAAAAATGAACTATTGGGACCTCATCAAGATAAAAACCTTCTGCACAGTGAAGGAAACAATCAGCAAAACTAAAAGGCAACCAATGAAATAGGAGAAGATATTTGCAAACGACATATCATATAAAGGGTTAGTATCCAAAATCTGCAAATAACTGATCAAACTTAACACCCAAAAAACAAATAATCCAGTGAACAAATGGGCAAAAGACATGAATAGACACTTCTCCAAAGAAGACATCCAGATGGCCAACCGACACATGAAAAAATGTTCAACTTCACTCATCATCAGGGAAATACAAATTAAAACCACAATGAGATACTACCTCACACCTGTCAGAATGGTTAACATTAACAACTCAGGCAACAACAGATGTTGGCAAGGATGTAGAGAAAGAGGATCTCTTTTGCACTCCTGGTGGGAATGCAAACTGGTACAGCCACTCTGGAAAACAGTATGGAGGTTCCTCAAAAAATTAAAAATAGAACTACCCTATGACCCAGAAATTGCACTACTAGGTATTTATCCAAGGGATACAGGCGTGCTGTTTCAAACAATAACCAAAGTATGGAAAGAGCCCAGATGTCCATCGATGGATGAACGGATAAAGAAGATGTGATATATATATACAATGGAGTATTACTCAGCAATCAAAAAGAATGAAATCTTGCCATTTGCAACTACGTGGGTAGAACTAGAGGGTATTATGCTAAGCAAAATTAGTCAAAGAAAGACAAGTATCATATGACTCAATTCATATGAGGACTTTAAGATACAAAACAGATGAACATAAGGGAAGGGAAGCAATCATATAAAAACAGGAAGGGATGCAAAACATAAGAGACTTGTAAATATGGAGAGCAAACAGGGTTACTGGAGGGGTTGTGGGAGGGGGGGATGGGCTAAATGGGTAAGGGGCATTCAGGAATCGACTTCTGAAATATTGTTGCACTATATGCCAGCTAACTTGGATGTAAATTTAAAAATATTAATTAATCAAAAATTGGCTTCTATAAATAAAAACATCGAGTAAACATTAAATTTATTCTATAAATAAAAAACATTTTTTAAAAAAAAAGAAGAATGTGTCATGTCTCACCTGAAGAGATGTGATCTGTCCAGGGTATCTTTCACACCATCAGCCCAGAGTAATCTTTGTAAACCAAGAATATGAACATATCACTCTCCTGTGTCAGCACTTACCTGTCACCTAAAAGATGAATTAAAACTCCAGAGAACTGCATTCACGACCTTCCCATCTGCACCTCTGGTTGCTCCCCAGCTTGTAAGTTATATACATTTGAGCGACAGGTAGGTCTCCCTGGAGCTCCCTGTCCTTCCAGGGCCCACACTGCCTTCCCCTCATCCCCTGCCTCACAGGACTTGTCCTCTTACATACTTCTCTCCTACTCATTCTTTCAGGCTTCATTTCACTGCCATTCCCTCTAGGAAGGCTTATTCAGCCCAAGTTTTATCCTGCCAAAGTTTAGAACTTCCTCTTTTTGGCAACCATAGCAGCCTGATTTTTTTCTTTTCATAGAAGTTATCATACTGGTCTCCTTTTTTTCTTTCCTTTCTTTTTTTAATTTTTTTTTTTAATGTTTATTTTTGAGACAGAGCATGAGCAGGGGAGGGGCAGAGAGAGAGGGAGACACAGAATCTGAAGCAATCTCCAGGCTCTGAGCCATCAGCACAGAGCCCAATACAGAGCTGGGACTCACGAACTGTGAGATCATGACCTGAGCTGAAGTCGGCGCTTAACCAACTGAGCCCCCTGGGCGCCCTCTTTTTCTTCATTGAACAGATATTGCCTGGGTTTTCACTGTGTCAGACACACAGTGCCTGTGTGTGAGGGCTGGGACTAGAAAGAGGAAAATACTTTCCTGCCTTCAAGTCTCTTGCGTTCTAATAGAGATGACATGCAAACACTATCCTCTCAGAGGCTTGTCCCAGGGCGTCCTGAAGACACCAGCCATGGCTTTTCAGTGTAAAAACTATGACTCTCAAAAGCAGAATTTTTATTTTGGAATATTTACTTTTTTTTAAATAAATTTTATAAATTTATGAATTTAATGAATTTTTACCTAATGCCCTCTCAAGCAACTTCTTTAACCCAATATATGTTGTTAAACTACACCTAGGGTGTTACATGAGTTGCTGGAGCTTCCCTTAGAAAATAAAATTGCTAAATTGTGACTATTTACACACCAGATTATGATAAAAGGCACCTGCTAATCACCTTTTCCAATAGCAAAGGGTGAAGATTATGAATTATTATCATTGGTATGATGCTTTATGTGAAGTGGTACTCATTATGTTGAGGTTGATGTATATGTAGCACTTGAGAATTTGAATTATGAATTTAGTGTTATTAACATCCATAATCTGTAAGGAGATCCACCTGTGAATCTGCCTATGAATACTACAGTAAAATAGTGTTCTGAAATTATGTTACAGAACAGCCAGCCAAGGGCCAGTCTATCTCCTGATGTCGGATCCAGAGTGCAGAGAAAATACTGATGAAGAATAACAGTAACTATTAAATGGAATCATTATTTTTGATAATCTCCTGTAAATATATCCTAGATTTCTGCATTTGTTAATAATTTAAAATACTATAACCATAAAATAAAGGTAAATCATAACATGGGTAATGGAGATAAATTGACTAGTTTACATTTATGCTACAAGTTTATTATGTATTTTATTGATACATTTTTAGTGAATGGAAATGCTTCATTGTTTTTAATGGGCATGCTTCTGAAAATAAATTCATTATATTTAAAAATACAACAGGATATTTTGTTATTAAAATTATGTATTAGCTATAGTTGTGAAGCTTTGTTTTTCTAAAATTCCTAATAAATTCTATTAAATTTTGGTACAGTGGTGTAAAAAGTTTATGATTTTTTTAAGTCTATTTATTTATTTTGAGGGAGAGAGTGGGGGAGGGGCAGAGAGAGAGAGAGCAAAAGAGAGAATCCCAAGCAGGTTCCAAGCTGTCAGCACAGAGCCGATGTGGGGCTTGAACCCACCAACTGTGAGATCATGACCTGAGCTGAAATCAAGAGTCAGATGCTTAACCGACTAAGCCACCCAGGCATCCCTAAAAAGTTTATGATCAGTCAGTAATATCCCACATATATAGTAAAGCTATTTGTTTAAGACTTTGAAGGATCTCTGTACTTTGGAGTTGTTGCCAAGGGATGTTAAGAAAACCAAAAGAGGGGCAAGGATCTCTCTCTGCCCCTCCCCCGACTCGTGCTCACGCGCTCTCTCTCTGAAAATAAATAAATAAATATTTAAATAAAGAAACAAGAAAACCGGAGAAACCCCTTGTATGATCATGAAACTTCATATGATTATCAAAGTTTTTTCATAGAATTATGATAATCGCATATGTCTTTTTATTTTCAATCAACCTTTCTACTTCAGGCTCTCTTCTGGATTGCTTCAGGCTGAGTTTCTGACCTCTCACACCAGTAAGGCTGACAGCATGGCATTTGTAGAGCATGGTGAGATGGCCAGAGTAAAAATCTCTCGTACCAGGCCTGTCTTACAGGTCCTCAGAGCTTTGCCCTTGGCCCCTGGAGAGAATGTGCGCAAGGTTCCGCCCCCTGAGGCCTCCTGCCCAGCTGGCGGCCTGTTTGCCACCTTTCCCTCAGGGCACCGGTTCCCCCAGCCAGCACCGCACCCTGGGCTCAGCATGCCTTTCCCGTCCCACTGCCATCCACCAGAGTCCCCCCAAACACTGCTGAGGTTGACTTCCTCGAGTGCTTCCTAAGAATCCTCTCTACTACCGCTGGTATAAATTATGTGCCTCCCTGACTGTAGTCACTTGTGTGGACGTACCTCTCTTGTGGATAGAGAGCTCCTGACAGTCAGAGGTGGTCATTCGCATCGGTGGCCTTAGGAATTAAAGCGGGGACCCAGAGGCAAATCAACATAACGAACGTAGGGGAAAATATTCAACCGTTCCCTTTATCAAGCCCCTACTGTGCTAGGTGCTGCTCCAGATATTAGGAACACAATAAAAAACAAAAGTAATTATATTCTTGTCTCATGGAATTTACATTTTAGCAGGGAATACAGATTTTCAACATAAGAATATGCCAGCAGAGTTATAAAGCATGCTGAATGAAAACCCGAGCGCAGTAAGGGGGCACAGTGCTGGCAGGGCGATTTCAGACAACAGGTAGGGTGGCCAGAGAAGGTCTCGGAGAAGGTGACGTTTGCGCAAATATCCACGTAAAGTGAAGGGGGGCCTTGGTGGGAGTGGGAGGAGAGCTCAGCCAGCGGGCAGGAAAGGGGGGTTTTTGTCGCATGTGTCTGGTCCGTGGTCCACATCTAGAAAACAAGGGTCTAGAACATAACCTTAGCTGCACGTTGAACTTACACGGGAAACAAGGTGCGGTTTGGGCATTTCCATTTTTTTAAATCTCCCCAAAAGAATTGTAATAAGCAGACAAGGTTAAGAAACAATGATGTGGGGGCGCCTGGATGGCGCAGTCGGTTAAGCGTCCGACTTCATCCAGGTCACGATCTCGCGGTCCGTGAGTTCGAGCCCCGCGTCAGGCTCTGGGCTGATGGCTCGGAGCCTGGAGCCTGTTTCCGATTCTGTGTCTCCCTCTCTCTCTGCCCCTCCCCCGTTCATGCTCTGTCTCTCTCTGTCCCAAAAATAAATAAAAAACGTTGAAAAAAAAAATTAAAAAGAAACAATGATGTGGAAGCAACAATGAGAAACCAGAAGGTCACCCCCCTTCCTGCTCTCCCAGCGGCTTTGTTGTCCCCAGCCCAGACATGCACATGTGAGTGGGCGTTGGTACATCAGTGTGAGGACACTGTGACTTCAAGCTCTGTGAACACAGGGACACAAATGACATTCTGCATTTTGAAAAAACCTTCAGACTTCACCGAAAGAATGCTGTTAAGAGAATGAAGAGGAGAGAAGAGCCTCCCGGGCCTGGAGGAGACAGAGAGCAGGTGGCAAACACCATCCTTCCTGGGTCCCTACCCGGAGGCCCCGGCCCTTTGGTCGTTACTCCATTCAACAAGCCCACCCGGAGCCCCTGCTCCGGCCCTCAGAGCTTCCTTGTATTCAGGATTGATCTAGGAAGAGGTTCAAATAGAGAACTCTAAATACAGATGCAAATAAATTAGAATTTATAACTGTGCTCTCAAATCTGAATTGTTAATGAAATTATAAAATGGACATTCCCAAAATGGGCATTTTACCTCCTCGGGTGAAGGTAGTGATGAAAACAGCACGAGGTGGAGGTGAGTGGTCCTGGGAGAATAAGGCAGGATTCACTGCACATGTGGGTGTTTGACAAGCAGGCCTGTTGGCAGCCGCGGGGCTTGGGCGGCTATGCCTATGTGCATTTCTTCCCTCGCGTTTCCAGAAGTGAGAAGACAGGACTCAGTCCCAGGGACAAGGGATGCTTCAGCCAGATCTAAGAGGACTGTTCATGTATTTAGAGAAATACTCCTTTCCCAGGAGTGGTTTTGGCCGAGGGTGCGCATCCAGGAATACCTACCATTACAGTACATGGATTATTATTTGCTCCAGGCAGGCAGCCAAAACACATATTCTCCTCTCCCTTTACAGGTTAGAGTTCAGAGACTCAGAGACGTTACTCCCATCCAGAGTCACACAGCTGGCCGGTGGCAGATTGAGATTCAAACCCAGGTCTGTCTGGCTGCAGCGCCCATGTTCTTTCTGCTACATATGGCGGCTCCTGGATGAAATAAGGGAGAAGAGAAAAACGAAAAAACAAAGATTGGGGCGCCTGGGGGGCTCGATCAGGTAAGCGTCCGACTTCAGCTCAGGTCATGATCACACGGTTGGTGAGTTCGACCCCCGCGTCAGGCTCTGTGCTGATGGCTCAGCGCCTGGAGCCTGCTTCCGATTCTGTGTCTCCCTCTCTCTCTGCCCCTCCCCGGCTTGCACTCTGTCTGTCTCAAAAATAAATACGCATTTAACAAAAGAAAAAAAAGAAGAAAAGGAAAAATGAAGATCAATGGGAAGACATGACTGAAAGAGAAAACATTTTGTACTTTCCTATTTTTGGGGGTAGAAGCATAGGTTTCAGGAAGGCAACAGAAAATTTCAGGCTCAGGTTTTAAAAAATAGAAACCTGCATGTCACTTCTAGCAAATAATTGGGGCATTTTTTTATGCTATCAAGATACAATTTTGTGAATTGGGATTTTTTTTAAATTTTTTAACATTTTTATTCATTTCTTGAGAGACAGACAGAGTGCAAGCAGGGGAGGGGCAGAAAGAGAGGGAGACACAGAATCTGAAGCAGGCTCCAGGCTCCGAGCTGTCAGCACAGAGCCCAACCCAGGGCTCAAACCCACAGCCATGAGATTGTGACCTGAGCTAAAGTCGAACGCTCCACCAAATGAGCCACCCAGGCGCCCCTAATTGGGATATCATTTTTAAAGGGCATTCCCGTGGGGCAAGCAAGCCAAAGAGCTGTGCCGTGTTTTTTGTGAAGCATTCCAAGCACCTCAAACTCTATTTTATTAATTAAAAAGAAAGGCAAGAAAGCATAGTCACGTGCTGCTGTAGCCACACTGAGCAGCAAGCTGTGTGCCAAGCCAGTGTCATGGTTAATAATCCCCAACCCTAGTACCTGTTATCTGCATACCAAAGGATGTCTCTACAAACAAAGGATAGTTGAAAATAGTTTTAAAGATTTGTTAAAATCTGGTCAGTCTGGGCCAAACAAGTTTATCTGGTGAGCTTGTAAAGCAGGACAGGGTATTTATTTTACTAGTGCTTGTATGTTACAGCATCGTCCTTCTGTGAGACTGTGGTGTGACCAGAGTCCCTATGCAATACCAGCCCTAAATCCTCCAGATTTAGGTGCCAGAATTTTCGCAGATCCAGAGAGGGCTCACTGACAGTGACAAAAGTAGATCAAGATTCGTTATCAGTTATAGTGAAAGAGAATAGCCTTTTGCGTGCTAAAAGTGACGACAGTGATGATGGGGTTATATATATGTAACATTTTAAAATATAAGAAAGCAAAATGCCTATATACTGAGTTTTAAGCCTTCAGGAAGAAAAGGATCCTCTTTCAAATTGAGAAGATAAGTTCAGAGGAAATCAAAGGAAATGCCAGTTCTATCAGTGAATAAACCTGTAAGACTCATTACAAGAGACAATAATCTTTTGGGCAAAGGATATCAAAAAATCAAAAGAAAAGTTTGGAAACATTTGTGAAAGGCAGAACTTCTAATAACTGTTAAGAGAAATTTAGATTCATCTTTAAAATTGGTGGCACACCTGGGTGACTCAGTTGGTTCAGCCTCTGACTCTTCATCTCATCTCGGATCTTGACCTCTGGGTCATGAGTTCAAGCCCCACATTGGGCTCCATGCTGGGCATGAAGCTACTTAAAAAAATTAAAATGAAGTAAGATAATTTTTTAATTAAACAAAAAGGAAAGCCACACAATTGTTGCAAACAGGATCCACAAATGAATCTTAACATTAGCTTCAACGTTTAAGGAGAAATAAGACCTTTGGATAGCCTCAAAGTATCTCCCTCAAAATATCTATTAATTACAAAGAGAAAAAAGTCATTTTACAGTAGGGACACCTGGCAGATATCACTTGACTGTAAGTAATCAAGGTCATAATTACCAGTAAAAAACGTTGAAATCACGTTGTGACCCCTGACATAATGTGTTGAAAAAGGTGTAACTTCAATCAAGGAGAAAACAAACCGTCACACAAACTCAAATTCAGAGACATTCTACAAAATGCCTGACGGGTACTTTCTAAAAGTGTCAAGGTCATGAAAGAAAAGGAGTAACAGAGGAACTGTCACAGATGAGCAGATACTAAAGGACATAAAATATAATATGATCCCTTGCATCGGACACTGGAACAGAGTAAGGACAGTAGTGGAAAAACTGGTGAAATCCTAAGAAAATCTGTAGTGTAGTTAACAGTCTTACGAAAATGTTTGTTTCTAAGTTTTGATAACTCTGACATGGTTATGTAAGAGGTCAACATTGGGGGAAGCTGGAAACAGGTATATAGGAACTCTGTACTACTATTACAAGTCTTCTGTAATCCCTGCACCCAACGTGGGGCCGGAACTCACGACTCCAAGATCAAGAGTCACACACTCTACTGACTGAGTCAGCCAGGTGCCCCAAAAAGTTAAAATTTTTAAAGCTCTAAAAATGTTTAAAATCTTGGGCTGTACCTTATGTTGCAATTTTTGGTTCATAACAAATACCACTGTAATTATATAAAACATTAAAACATACCCTTAGTAGTTTCTTAAAAATGTATGAAGCACTTATATATAGATGCCATTTTGATATGGATTATACAGAGTAACGTCCACACCCACAGGAATTAATAATCTAGACAATCCATTTGAAAGCCACATGCCAAGCCAACACCGGGGATATGGAAGGAGAGCGATGTCACTGTTGCCACGGTAGAAGAGCCGCAAAGTGCTTGACAGCCGGGCAGTGCTGCCCCTCCAGGCACAGCCAGGGTGACACCTGCGTGGATGTGGACACTGATGTCGGCTCGAGGCTCCTGGAGTGCCGGGGCTGTGGTGTCCTATAGAGTGAGGTTTCCCTCACCTCCCCAAGATTCTCATGCTCACAAGCCCTCTGTTGTCACTGGCACACGTCTCATCAAAATGAAAACCTAAGCCCTTTTACTGCCATGGGAGGGGAAACATCCATTAGGTATGGGTTACTTGAAAGAAAACAAAAAGCCTGCATGCCAAGAAAAATGACTTTGTCTTGCAATAAAGAACCGTATCCTGTAATAACAGCTAACAGTTTTTGAAAGCTTATAATGTCAGACCTTGTGCAACGCCGTGCGTATGCAGGACCTCATCCCGTCCTAGCAATGCAGTGAGGTACATGCTGTCGGGTCCAGACCCCAGATGAAAGAACTAAGGTGAAGTGAGGTTGAGTAACATGCCCAAGGTCACAACACTCCAAGAATGTTTTGAAGTGTAATTTCATGTCTATCATGATCAGTTGTAAAAGTAGGTCAAGGAGTATTAAACGGCTTTGAGATCTTTTTTTAATTAATGTGATATACCGCCCTCTAGTGGTTACAAAACTTTCTGTCACAGTCAATGCCAGTAGCTTTCACTCTAAAAATTCTGGTTCACTCATATGTGGAATTTAAGAAACAAAACAGATGATCATAGGGGAAGGGAAAGACAAATAAGATAAAAACAGGGAAGCAAACCATAAGAGACTCTTAATGATGGAGAACAAACAGGATCGCTGGAGGGGAAGTGCGTGGGGGATGGGCTAGATAGATGGGTGATGGGCATTAAGGAGGGCACTGGTTAGGATGAGCACTGGGTGTTGTATGGAAGTGATGAATCACTGAATTCTACCCCTGAAACCAACATTGCACTCTATGTTAGCTAGAATTTAAATAAAAATTTCAAAAGAAAAAAATCAGTCATCTCTGACATTTATTTATTTTAATTTATTGTTACAGACTATGGTTCATGACATAATTCATTCTGAAAGTAGATTATGATCTAACTTTTTCTCAAATAGTAAGTTGAGTTAGTTTAATAATACAAACAATAGAAATGAAACAAAATGCCCCATGTACTAATACTAATAATCAAACCAAGTAAATATATTTTCTAATTTATATGCATTTTGCATGTATTATCTCAAACAAGTGTCTACTACAAACCTCTCTACTTTTATTCTTCAGAGTTAGATCCTTGAATTTCCTCAAGGATGACAAGATGTATATATGTAGTAAAGCTTATTGTTATAATAGGAAAATGTAATAAAACGCTCTATGTGATGATAGGAAAATTGATAAATTACATACATTCATATGATAACTATCATGCAACCATTAAAATCGTGTTTTTAAAGAATACCTAATGGAGTAGAGAAATAGCAGTGACCCGTTACGAAGTGGGAGGAGAGGGTGTGGAGTAAGTGTGCCGTGTCTGAACCCTGGGAGGGGACAGGACAGGCCAACATGGAGAAAGCCAGAAAATTCATGCAACCGAGTGTTTGCAGTAGTGGTAGCAGGATTTCAGGGGATTTTTATTTAACGTAATAACTTTTTACATATTTCTCATACTATCTGTTTTGTGTGCATTTATTACCTTTTTTTATCAGATAAGGTCCAAAAAACTTAAAAGCACATGAGATTGTCTCCCCTGGTCAAAGTGAACACAGGAGCGGAGAAAGCGGCCCGCAAAGTCTTACCGTCCGGTTTTCCTGTGAGGCTGAGTTACCACCCGTGAACCAGAATTTCCACGCCAGAGGCTGAGTGTGCTGATCACGAAGGCATCTTCTAAGGCGTCTAAAGCAATATTTCTGAGCCCAAACGCAACACTCTCACAACCACTGCCTATCACGTCCGGAGAACTTCAAAGTACGAAAGAACTTTACACATCATCTACTCCAAACGCCTCGGGTCAGCAATGAAATCCAGGCGTTGGATTTAACATTGGTTAAAACGTTGACATCTAGGATTCTAATGTTCGTGGAAATTAAACTAGTATTTTGCCTTTTGGTTTCTAAATTCCAGCAAAGAAAGAAAAGAAAAACGTATTTATCCACAGAAAAGTTATCGCGTTTATTGGAAATTGGTTCAAAGCGATGTGGTTTCCTTCTGTACGTATTCAGGCAATACAATTATACTGAATACCTCTCAAATCCTCTCTCTCTGCCTGGGACGTCAGACTCAAGAGGGAACATGTACAACAAACGAAGAGCCCGAAGAGTACAACAAACGAAGGGCTGGGAAACGAGCGATTGCAGCAAAGTGTGACAAATGTTCCCCCAGGAGTGACCCGGGTTCTAACTCCCCTCAGCTGTGGCTCCGGAAGAGGGGCCTGAAGGAGCGTTAGACCAGCCAGGCGGGAGAAGGAAGGAGGGGTGAGCTCAGGCATCAGAAACGGCGAGTGTCAACACACACCCATAAATCCCCGAGTCAGACCGCGGAGGGGGTTCCGGAGGAGGAGAGCCACGGAGCACACTCTCACCTCTGCTCCTTCCTGAGCCCGACTTAACAGGACGGGACCCAGGAGAGGGTGACGGCCAGACACCCCGAGGGGGACAGCAGCGACCCTCTGAAGGCCGGGAAGCGGTGGTCAATTGCTAACGGACCCAGTGGCCCAGGAGGCTAGACCCTGGGCCGGCGGGAGGCCCTGACAGCCGCTCGGCCTGCACAAGCACCGGGAAGCCGGTCTAGAGGACAACAGGTAACTCTGGAACTGGAGGGGGAGTAAAATGAGGTTGAAACAGGGTTAGTTAAGTCTGTTTAAGAAGCAGTTAGACCCCACATCCGGCATCCCCTACCATAGAGCTGGGCGACCCCTTCTCTGACCAAAGTCGAAACATGTAAGAAACGAAAGGAGAACTTTGTTTAACCTGCGAAAGGGCAGTTGGTGGTCACTGTGACGCTCTGACAAGACCCCTTCGGCCGAGGCATCTTGGGCCAGCTGGTGTCAATGCTTTCGGGCCCAGAGACACCCCCGCGGGTCACGCTCGGTCCCTGAGGGCAGCCTCAGCCCTTCCAGGCCCCTATGCTTCAAGATAGGACAATCCTTTTTTGTTTTTATTTTTGTTTTTGTTTTTATTTAAATTCTAGTTGGCGAGCATACAGTGTAGTATTGGTTTCAGGAGCAGAAATCAGTGATTCATCACTTCCATCCAACACCCAGTGCTCATCCCAACAGGTGCCCCTCCTTCATGCCCGTCGCCCATCTAGCCCATCCCCCCACTCACCTCCCTCTAGCAACGGTCAGTTCTCTTTATTTAAGAGTCTCTTATGGTTTGTGTCTCTCTCTCTGTTTTCATCTGGTTTTTCCTTCCCTTCTATGTTCATCTGTTGTGTTTCTTAAATTCCACATATGAGTGAAATCATATATTTGTCTTTCTCAGACTTATTTTGCTTAGCATAATACATTCTAGTTTCAACCACATTGCTGCAAATGGCAAGATTTCATTCTTTTTGATCGCCGAGTAATATCCCATTTTATATATATACCACATCTTCTGTATCCATTCATCAGTTGATGGACATTTGGGCTCTTTCCATACTTCAGCTATTGTTGATAGTGCTGCTATAAACATTGGGGTACATGTGCCCCTTCAAATCACCATTTTTGGGTCCTTTGGGTAAACACCCAGTAGTGCAATTGTTGGGTCGTAGGGTAGTTCTATTTTTAATTTTTTGAGTAACCTCCATACTGTTTTCCAGAGTGACTGCACCAGTTTGCGTTCCCACCAACAGTGCAAGAGGGCTCCCCTTTCTCCACATCATCTCCAACACCTGTTGTTGCCTGAGTTGTTAATGTGAGCCATTCTGACAGGGGTGAGATGGTATCTCATTGTGGTTTTGATGTGTATTTCCCTGATGATGAGTGATGTGGAGCATCTTTTCATGTGTCTGTTAGACATCTGGATGTCTTCTTTGGAGAAGTGTCTATTCATGTCTTTGGCCCATTTCTTCACGGGATTATTTGTTTTTTTGGCTGTTGAGTTTAATAAGTTCTTTATAGATTTTGGATACTAACCCTTTATCATATTTGTCATTTCCAAATATCTTCTCCCATTCCATAGGTTGCTTTTTAGTTTTGTTGATTGTTTCCTTCTGTGTCCGGAAGCTTTTCATCTTGAGGAAGTCGCAACAGTTTATGTTTGCTTTTGTTTCCCTTGCCTTAGGCGATCTGTCTAGTAAGAAGTTGCTGTGGCCGAGGTCAAAGAGGTTGCTGCCTGTGTTCTCCTCTAGGAGTTTTATGGTTTCCTGTCTCACATTTAGGTCTTTCATCCATGTTGAGTTTATTTTTGTGTTGGTGTAAGAACGTGGTCCAGTTTCATTCTGCACATCGCTGTCCAGTTTTCCCAGCACCATTTGCTGAAGAGATTGTCTCTTTTTCAATGGATATTCTTTCCTACCTTGTCAAAGATGAGTTGACTATATAGTTGTGGATCCATTTCTGGGTTTTCTATTCTGTTCCATTGATCTGCGTGTCTGTTTTTGTGCCAGTACCATACTGTCTTGATGACTAGGGCTTCATAATATAGCTTGAAATCCGGAATTGTGACACCTCCAGTTTCGTTTTTCTTTTTCAGGATTGTTTTGGCTATTCCTGATCTTTTGTGGTTCATATGAATTTTAGGATTATTTGTTCTATCCCTGTGGAAAATGCTGGTGTTATTTTGATAGGGATTGCATTAAATGTATAGATTGCTTTGGGGAGGATAGATATTTTAACAATGTTTGTTCTCCCAGTCTCGAGATAGGACAATTCTGAAAGGCATGACATTCGCCAGCAAGAAATGTAAAATGTAATTTTTTTAAAGCAAAGATACCGTTTACACGAATGACAAAAATTTTAACCACAAAGATGACTCTTAGAACCTGTGCAAGGTGAGCCTGAGCAGTTCTGTAGGTCAAGTGTCCAACTCTTGATCTCAGCTCAGGCCTAAATCTCAGGGTTGTGAATTCAAGCCCTGCCTTGGGCTCCGAGCTGGGTGTGAAAGCCTCCTTAAAAAGAGAAAAGAAAAAAAAAAGATGTGGGGGCACCTGGGTGGCTCAGTTGGTTAAGTATCCGACTTTGGCTCAGGTCATGATCTCACATCTCGTGGGTTCAAGCCCCACATTGGGCTCTGTGCTGATGGCTTGCAGTCTGGAGCCTGCTTCGGATTCTGTGTGTCCCTCTCTCTCTGCCCCTGACCCACTCGCATTCTGTCTCTGTCTCTCTCAAAAACAAATAAACTTAAAAAAAAAATGTTTAATAAAGAAATAAAACTTAAAAAAAAAAGAAGATATGCAAGCCTTTTCTAAGGAAAAAGAAGAACAGGCCAATCCAGTCATTCAGACCTTTCAAAAACAGGAGCGTCCATGCCTGCAAGGTCATGGCTGGTCATTGTGAAGTGAATTGCCTTTGCAAAGAATAATGGGAAACTGAGGGAAGTTGACAAGTAGCAAAAGCGAACCAAGAGCCAGTATATGCCTGTGGTGGTTATAAAGAGACCCTCATTTCCCTGCAATGGAAGAGACAACACAGCCGAGGGACAGTCACAGAGCTTATCACACAGAGTAGCTGCAGAGACAATTAGATGCTCGGGTAGGAGTGGTCAGAGCTCAGACATATGGCACAGGGACACCTGCGTAGACATCCTCAAGAACTAGGGTTCAACAGATTCCCTGCTCAGTGCCAGCCTCCTGCCATCAGCCCTGGGCTGCAGAAGGGAGCCACCACTCACCTCAGTGCCCCAGGGCCTCTGTGACCATACAGGTGGTTCCTGCCCATCTTTCAGGACCAGCACTGCCCTGGCTGCATTGAGCTGGGGTTTGACCATAGTCCTCCGCCTGCCCAGTGGGAGAGGACACGGAAGCAGCACTGGGGTTGCCTAGGGCCTCATGGCGGAGAGGGCCGGTAGGGTCTTCTCACACGGGGCAAGTGCCAGCTCTTAATGCAGAGGAGTGGTGTCACCGAGAACTTCAGCGCTGGTCCTGCTTCATGGGAGACGCACACGATGATGGGCCCTCAGAATAAGAGGGACCAGGCAGCAGCACTTGACTGCCAGAAGCCAAGGACCACGATTACCATGACAACCAGAAAGGTTAAAGATGCGGCCAGGAGAGCCTGACTGGCAGCAAGATGATTAAAAAACTCTGGTGTTCCTGGGGACAAAGTAGCCAGGCACCCTTCAGAGTACTACTGAACATCTACAATCCGAGGGTAGGAATGGAAGAGCAGGAGGCTGAAGGCAGGGGTCCCAATAAAAGGTCACAATGCCTGGCTCAGTTCCCAGACCTGAGCCACTCTTCATATCCGGAACCCACCGAATGATGAGATGACCGGGTCCCCGGGAAGAAAGAGCCGACAGCATCCTCGACAAATACATGCTGTAAAGATTCCCTCAGTCCCTCAGTGCCATGTCAGTGAATGCACCCCGAAAGGGGAATAACCAAATATTGAAGGAGCATAGGACATAGTGATCTGAAGATTAACCAGGAGACGTGATCTTCCAAAGGAAAGGAGTAAACTGAGAAAACAAAGATACGAAATCTAAGAAACAAGGCAGCTGTGGTGCCACGAGTGTGCGCCTACAGCTATAGGAGCGTGACTGACCACAGGCCCTTAGAGCTGTGCTCCGTCCTCCAGCACAGCCCACACTTCCTATGCGCTGGTCCCAGCAAATGACTGTGCTCCTAAGGCAAGCCGATTCCTGGGATACGCGCGACTCTACCGATGGGCCACAGGAAGACACGCTTAACTTTCCTTAGAGCCCACAAGGTCTTAGACACCTCCACCCCACCATCCTCCCCTCAGGGTCACACTTGCCTCGTGCTCTGATGGGTCGCTCAGCCACTCTCTCCCAGTTCCCTCTCCGTTTTTTGCTCACAAGAATTTCCCAATAGAATTTTCATTCATTGAACCCTATCTTGGCATCTGGCTCTTAGAGGACCCAGTGCCAACACAGGAAAAAGCTAAAAAAAAATCCCCGGGACGATGGTAAAGGAAGATTCCAGCTATGCACCAGGCCTAGGAAGCAACTGGTCAGACCAGTGCAGAAGGGATGGCCACAAAAAAGATGAAAATGACAGAAAACCTACTGTGTTTGAGTGCTATTTCTTAGCACTCTGGCAGAGTAAGAACTAGCAATAAAGTACATTAAAATCTAAACAAATTCGTAATTTTTAATAACTACCAAAATAAAAAGTTGAACAAGAAAGAAAGTATATTCATAGTATACTAAATGACAACAGCAAACATATATTTATATAGCCATAATAATACACACAGTAAATATTAACATAACAAAAAATAAAATATATTGAGGGCACCTGGGTGGCTCAGTCAGTTAAGCGTCCGACTCTTGATTTTAGCTCAGGTCATGATTTCACAGTTCGTGAGTTCGAGCCCCATGTTGGACTCTGTGCTGACAGTGCAGAGCCTGCTTGGGATTCTCTGTCTCCCTCCTCTGCCCCTCCCTACTCTCAAAATAAATAAACTTTAAAAAAAATTACAATATATTGATGAGTATTTTAGGAGGCTGAAAGGAAGGGAAATGTGGGGAGAAGGGTGATGAGTGCTATGAGGAATGTCACAGAGGAGTTTAACACACCACATATTAAAATGAACTGTCAAGAATGAGAGTATAGGCATTTTGTTTGGAAATACGGAATTAAATATGAAAGGGAAAGTTGAAAGCATAAAAAGTGGTCATCTCTGGTGAGAAGGAGTGGAGATTGGTACCACTATCTCATAATAAATTGTAGATTTTTCTACAATAAATTGTAGATTTTTATATATAATTTTGGTAGAGTTTAAATGAAAAGTAATTGTGAAAAATTAGATTACATAAATGACAATTATATGTGGAAATCATAATTTGTAAATAAATGATGTAAATAAATAGGTGATTAATAAAGGAACTAAAAATGTGAATAAAAATGAAGACATTACATTTCAGAGTTAATTAAATGCGGGGCGCCTGGGTGGGTCAGTCGGTTAAGCCTCTGACTTCGGCTCAGGTCATGATCTCACGGTTCGTGAGTTCGAGCCCTAAATCGGGCTCTGTACAGACAGCTTGAAGCCTGGGGCCCGCTTAGGATTCTGTGTCTCCCGCTCTCTCTGCTCCTCCCCCACTTGCACTCTGTCTCTCCCTCTTTCTCAAAAATAAATAAAGATTAAAAAAAGAAGTTAAAAAAACAAAATTCCCATTCAAAAAAAAAAAAGACCTAATTAAATGAAAGTTAAAAAAGAAAAAGCAGTGATACCACTTCTAGATATACACCCAAGAAAACTGAAAATATGTCCACGCCAAAACTTGCATACAATGTTCATATCAGCATTTTTCATAATAGCTAAAAAGAGTTGATGGACTCCAATGTCCATCAACTGAGTCCATCAACTGAAGAATGGATAAATAAAATGTGGTATATCTACGTAATGGAATATTATTTAGCAATAAGAAAGAATGGAGTTTTGATACAAGCCACAACATAGATGAATCTTGAAAACATGATACTGGGCGCCTGGGTGTCTCAGTTGGTTAAGTTCTGACTTGGGCTCAGGTCATGATCTCGCAGTTTGTGAGTTCGAGCCCCAGGTCAGACTCTGTGCTGCCAGCTCAGTGCCTGGAGCCTGCTTCGGATTCTGTGTCTCCGTCTCTCTGCTTCTTGCTCGCTCTCTCTCTCTCTCTCTGTCTCTCTCCCACAAGTAAACATTAAAAAAAATTTTTTTTAAAAGAAAGACAGAAAACATGATGCTGAGTATAAGGAGCCAGTCACAAAAGGCCACATATCATATGAATTCATCCATAAGAAATATCCACAATAGGCAAATCCACAGGAGCAGAAAATAACTTAGTGCAGTTAGTATGAGTCGCTGAAGCCTGCTGGAGGGAAAAATAGAGAGTTTCTGCGGCTGGGTGTGGAGTTATTTTATGGAATTATTAAAATATTCTAAAATTAAACAGTGGTGGTGGATGAACAATTCTGTGAATGTATTAAAAACCACTGAATTGTGGGGCACTTGGGTGGCTCAGTAGCTTAAGCATCTGACTCTTGATCTCAGCTCAGGTCATGATCTTGAGGCTTTGTGGGATCGAGCCCTGCATTAGGCTCTGTGCTGACAGCGTGGAGCCTGCTTGGGCCTCTCTCTCTTCATCTCTGCTCTTTCCCCACTAGTGTGTGCGCTCTCTCTCTCTCTCGCTCTCTCTCAAAATAAATAATCTTAAAAAAAACTACCACAGAATCTATTTTATCAACATAGAGAAGTAGAATTGTTTTCTCCTTGGCTCGAGGGAAACACACACACACACACACACACACACACAAAACAAAACTATTAAAGCCACAGGCTTAGCAAGTAGATACTGCATTTCTAAGAGAATCTAGTTGATCTACCCCAGTGCAAAATACTCCATTTATTTAGCCTGCTTTCCAAATGTGAGTATTACCTGAAGTAAGTAAGGTTTTCACATGGATTTTTACCAAATGGATTGAGAAGGCAAAAATATCATCAAAGCTGCCGAGATGCTATCGGGACATTACATGAAGGGACTTGGAAGGTGCGCCTGGCTGCGAAGTCAAGGGGACCTTTCGTCCAAGTGAATCATGAGCGAGAAGCATCACATTAAATGGGAGAAAACGGAAGCAGCTTCTTAAATAAAACTATCTCCTCACTTTCCAGTTTATTTCCATGACAAACAAGCTAGAAATTACATGGGATTTAATTGGCAGGTTTTTTCATCATTTGAGTCATGTTTGTAAGTCAGCTATAAACAGAAGGTAACCTCTTCCCAGAAACGTCTGCTTGGTGTTCCTCTCCTATGGGGAGCTTTCACTGACACGGACTGATTGTCCAAGGGCTCATGGACCTTCATCTTTCAGCTTTGGTTCCTAAATAAACATCAGATAAAACATAAACACTTTTTAGAAATTTCTAAAGAAGATAAAAACAAAAACAAGAATCATTATAAGGAATAGAGCATTCAAACACCTCATTTCGGATGTTTGGAAGGCAGCAGTGTGCTATGTCCAGCTAGACTCTCTAGAGTCTATTTTATTATGAATTTGAAATGCTAACACAATGTTAAAATCTACATATTGTGTCCACACTCTTGTTAAGATAAACTTAGCATACTTTTTAATGTTTCTATTAGGGTATACTATTTTGAGAATTTCCCACTTTTTTAAAATTTTTAAATTTATTTTTGAGAGAGAGAGAAAGAGAACATGGCGGGGAGGTGGGGCAGAGAGAGAGAGAGCGGGAGAGAGGGAAAGAGAGAGAATCCCAAGCAGGCTCTGGCTGTTAGCACAAGCCAGACACGGGGCTCTATCTCATGAACTGTGAGATCATGACCGGAGCCGAAACCGAGAGTCAGATGCTCAACCAACTGAACCACCCAGGTGCCTCAAGAATTTCCTACTTTCAAAAAGAGTGATCATTTTCCTGTCCCACAATTTCCAGAATATATTTAGTTTTAAGGTAAAATTCAAATTTTCTATTAATGACATATTTTGATACAACTTTTTTTTATTCACTTAGAGAGAGAGCACATGCACAAGTTGGGGAGGGGCAGAGAGAGAGAGGGAGAGAGAATCCCAAGCAGGCTCTGCACCATCAGCGCAAAGGCCCGAACTCACGAACTGTGAGATCATGACCTGAGCTGAAGTCAGACGCCTAACCGACTGAGCCATCCAGGCGCCCCTTGATAAGACTCTTTTAAGATTAAAGCAGTCAAACAAAAATAATTTAAGTGATCGTTGGGTTAACATCTATGATCCGGCAGCAGATGCACGTACGCATCGATAGAGAGGCAGGAGAGCACCTAGCAAAGATCCCTGATCTTGTATGGAGGACTGTGCTTTGTCAAGCCGTGCTCAGCTAAGGAACTCTAGATAACTTTTCAGGAGTAAACAGTGTTGTGCAGTCACAGCAGCTTTTGAACAAGGTGCTGTAATGACAGTTCCTTGACCTTTATAAGTGATGTCGGTTGATGTTGATGATAATTTAATGACAAGTTATTGAGCACTTGTCACACTCCAGGCATTCTGACAGACACAGCACATGATAATCTCATCTAAGGCCCTCAAAAGCGTATAATGTAGGTATGATAATTCCTCCCCCTTTTAACAGATGGGAACAGTGAAGCATAGAGAATTCAAGAAAGTCACCCAAAGCCACACAGAGGGTATGATAAGCTGGAATTCTAACCAGGAGATCTGACCCCAGAACCTACACTCTTAACTACTTTACTACATCTTAAAATTTGGAATAAATTTTCCTTTGACCCATATTGTCACCGCCATTAGTCCTTAAAAGCCTAGAAATGTGTCTAGACAATAGACCAGACACCCATACCTGGATTGTAATGAGAGATGAGCCAACACAGACCCAGAAGGAACTGGTGGCATAAAGGAATTAGTCATTACTTTGAGGGGAAAAAAGAGGGATTTCAAATATTTCAAAGCCAAAGGGTCCTCTTTACAAGTAGAATCTTCTCCAGCACTTGAATTTCTCAAACAGATCAGAGTGGTGCTGGTCTAACTACGGTAGGAAAGGAAAGCCACACTCCTCCTCCCCCATCCCCAGCAGCCCCACACACTTCCCCAAGGTTCAGGGTTCATGGAAGACACCCTGAAATCACTGAGGCACCCAGAGATTGCCAGAGACCCAGCAGATCTCACTTTCCTTTCCTTTTCTTTTTTTTAACGTTTATTTTATTTTTGAGACAGAGAGAGACAGAGCATGAACGGGGCAGGGCCAGAGAGAGAGGGAGACACAGAATCCAAAACAGGCTCCAGGCTCCGAGCTGTCAGCACAGAGCCCGACACGGGGCTCGAACTCATGGACCGCGAGATCATGACCTGAGCCGAAGTCGGACGCTTAACCGACTGAGCCACCAAGGCGCCCCCAGATCTCACTTTCCAAAACTCAGTGGACAAAGTATTTTATGATGTTCTCATAAAGTATAATGCAGTTAAGTAACCATACATTCATTTTCCCATCTCTAATGGAAGGACTTTGTATCTGGGCCTGTTGCATTCAACATTTTTCATGAGTAGCTCGGACAAAGTCATGGAAGGTTTACTTAGGAAACAGAACAGAAAACAGCTGCAAATTACCACCAGACATAATCAAAGAAAGCATTAGGTACAAGCGGTTCGGGAACATGCTTTTAAAATGCCGACTCTTTTCCATAGCAATCTTTTTTGAAGCATTCAAAATTTCATCTTAAATTTAAGAAACCCCATAGATAACCCACCTCTCTCCTAGCACAGAGTTAATTTTCCAATTGTATGAATTCCTACCCTGCTACCCAGGCTGCAGAAATGGATCGCTCACAACACCACAGGGTCACAAAGCCCAAATTAAAAGAACAGAAAACTAACCTTCAAGAAGCCAGGGTGAACTACAAATTGAATAGCCTAGAAACATATGCAAAAACCAGTGTAAGGCACCAAGAATATAAAACCTGGGAGACAGGTGTTAACTGATCCATGGATCACAAGCAGAGGTCTGGGACAGATCTGTCCTTTGTTTTGCTGACATAAGCTGGCCAGGGTGTGGGGCATGGGCTGACAGCCAAGTTTAAGGTCCAGAGTGGAAATGGACCCAATTCTCTCCCAGGTAGGGTAGAATCAGTATTTTCCTGGTTAACCCATTGCGCAGTTGTGAAAAGTTCCAGGCCATTCTGGAGGTGAATGAGTTTTCACATGACCTCTTTCAGCTTCTAAGCACTCTTACAAATACACTAAGTACTTGAACTGAGTTGGTGTCTAAAGCATCTAGGGGGCGCCCAGGTGGCTCAGTCGGTTGAGATCTGACTCTTGATTTTGGCTCGGGTCATGATACCAGGGTTGTGGGCTAGAGCCCCATGTCAGGCTCTGCGCTGGGCGTGGAGCCTGGTTGGGATTCTCTCTCTCCCTCTGCTCCTCCCCAATAGTGTGTGCATGGCTCTGTGCTCTCTCTCTCTCTCTCTAAAAAAAAAAAAATTATTAAAAGACAATCTAATGTTTTTCCCAGCTGATGTGTTTACCCATCTCAGATTAACAGCGTGTGAGGCAAGGGCAAGTTCAGCTGGCCGAGTGCAGCCAGGAAGTGGTGAGACCAGGACTGGGCTGCTGTGAAGGACTGGCTGACGCAGTGTCTTCGTTTTACGGGAAGGCAGTGTGTATGCGTTGGAAGGAGAAGCCGAGATAGCAACACTTTGCACTGTTAGTGGTACCAACTTATGGGTATTAACTCACCTAAGAGAATTAAGCGACAAACCACGGAAAATGTTTAGGACGCTGCCTGGTAAAACAGCACATGTGCAACAATATCAGCTGTCGCGGTCGGCCCTTGAACAACACAGATGTGAACTGTGTGGGTCCACTTCTACGTGATTACGGCCAGTACAGTAAGTGCTGTGAATGTATTTTCTGTTCCTTTTGATTTTCTGAATAACGTTTTCTTCTCTGTAGCTGACTTTACCCTAAGAATAAGGAATAGAACATATATAATATACAAAGTATGCGTTAATTGGCTGTTTGTGTTACTGGTAAGGCTTCCAGTCAACAGAACACTGTTAGTAGTTAAGTTGTGGGGGAGTCAAACGTTATAAGGGGATTTTTGAGTGCGCGGAGCACTGGCACCCCTAAGTGCCACGTTGTTCAAGGGCCAGTTGTATTTTATTATCATTCTCTCATCACGTGATCACCATTTCATCCTGGCATCATCCTGCCACCTGCACATCCTCTTCAGCAGCCTGCAAATCTTGCAGGTACCGGCCAGCTCCTGGGTGCAGGTGTTGAGAGATCATGGAGCCATGAACTGGGAGTGTTTCAGCCCAGACCTGGAATAAGGGCAAGGTCAGGTCTAGAAAGTATGTGAGTGCCCTCTTAAACCTTGATCTCAACGGGTGCGGTGCCTCTTCTGTTAGCTGCCCTCTCTGGACCAAATGAGCGGCGACGCTTTCTGTAGGCCTAGGCTCTGGGGAGTCTGTCTAGATTGGAGATGGGAATACGTAAGCACAGGTTACGACCCAGGGTGCTCATTAAACTAACGTCTCCATAACCGTGGTACAACAAGAACACTAGGGAGAGAGAGTGTCCGATGAAATCTCTACAAGTTTGCAACTACCTGAGTGTGGAGACACTTCATCTTGGACTTGGAAAGGGACCATGCAACTCACACCCTGGCCACCAGTTCTGTTTCAAAATGACCCCAATTTAGGGGATCTCTTTCACTCTTTTAGGCAGGGTTTGAAAAGATCCTCTGGTAGGTGAACTTTGTTTAGGATTGAAGGCCCATGTGGGTTGGGAAGCTGGGATGGAGGGTGGGTTGTATGGCAGTTTGTGGGAGCCATAGGTAATGCTATTGGCAGAAGTCAGAGGGAAAGGAAGTGGAGGGTGGAGGTTTCCAAGCAACTGAGATTAAAAGCTAGAAACACAGGCAACAAATGAGGAAACTGCCACCCTCAGAATCCAATCCCAAATATCACTTGTGGGGACAGTTCTGCAGACCCCCTCAGCCCTCCGCAGACCCCCTTGGACCCTCAGCAGACCCCCGTGGCCCTTGGCAGACCCCAGGCCTCCAGTAGACCCCCTCGGCCGACCCCCTTGGCCCCCACCACGGCCCCCAGAAGAAACAGTCCACCAGAAAAGGCTACCTCTTCCAGAGAAGATTTGCATTTAATGAGCAGGTGAACCACAACTTGCAGTATATTCTAGTCTTTTTCCTTATTATGAGTTTTACAAATAATGGGATCATCATTACATAACTTTTCTTAGCTCCTCTTTTTTGCCTAACAATATATCCAGAAGCTCTTTCCAGATCAGTAAATACTGTTTAACCAGACATTCATTCGTCCAGCAAATAGTCACAGGGCAGGTACCCCGTGTCAGGTGTTGTCTAAGGCACCGAGGATCAGGTGCTGAGTATCACAGAGTGGGCTCACAGTCTCAAGGAGATGGCAGGCTGGTGCAGGAGAAAGTAAGCAAAAAATGAGCAGAGAATGAGACCACAGGGCTAACAGGTGCTGTGCAAATAATTAAAATAAGGTGATATGCGGGGCGCCTGGCTGGCTCAGTGGGTAGAGCATCCCACTCTTGATCCCAGGGGTTGTGAGTTCAAGCCCCACGTTGGGCTAGAGACTACTTTAAAAAATTCATAAATAAAATAAGGTGATGTGATTGCATGTCTGAGACAACCCTCAGTTAGATGGTCGAAGAGAGTCTTGGGTTGAGATCGAACTACCGGTGGCAGCCACGCAATGATGGTGAGAATATTGCAAATAGAAAGTCAGCGCAAAAGCCTAAGGCAGAAATAAGCTCGCCCCATGTAAGAAACAGAGAGAAGGCTGGAGCCACCGAGTACTGAGCCCAGAAGGCAGATGAGGCCAAGAGATTAGGATGGCCTGGGTGCCCCCAGCAGAGGGCAGAGGGGTCTGGAGTTCTACTCCAAACCCACTGGACTTTATTTTATATGAAATGTATATGTGTCATCTTTCCTAAAGCAGCATTCATACACAGTAAAACCCTCCAACTTTAAGTCCATAATTTAATTTTTAAAAACATACACACTTCTATAATCAACACCATGATCTATGATGTAAAACTCTCAACACTCAAAAAAGTTTCCTCCTGCCCCTCTAGCCAATCCCCTCCAACCTGCTGTCACTAGAATTTTAACTCCTGGAGAAGGTCAGATCAGTGGAGTCGCACAGTGAAGACAACTACTTAATTTGCAGGGCCCGCCCAATGCAGAATAAAAATGTGGGGCCCATAGTTTAGCAATTATTATGAATGTTAAGGCTTCAGGCACCTGACTGGCCCGGTCAGTGGAGCACGTGGCTCTTGATCTCAGGGTCATGAGTTTGAGCCCCACGCTGGGTGTAGAGACTAGTAAAAATAAACTTTAAAAAGAAGAGTTTTAAGGCTTCACAGCAGAGTGTTAAGCCGAGCACCGGGGGGGGGGGGGGGGGGCCTTCGGAGCACAGGGCCAGGGAGCCAGCCCTCTACTCAGTATGTGGTTTCCTTGCTGGGCACATCTTTCACTTGCCTAGGGGTGCATGGCTGCTGCCAAGGGCCACTCGCTGTGGGACGGGCCCCAACTGATGCGTCTACCAGCGGGTGGACACGGATGGCCTTTCCTGTTGGGAGCCGTTATGGATAAAAATGCCATGAACACTCAAGTACAAGTCTTTGTGTGATGTCTTTTGAGACCAAGAAGTTTTTTGTTCTGTCCAACTTCTCCATTTTTTTAAGGTTCACACTTTTTGTGTCTTATCTAAGAAATCTTTACCTACCCCGAGGCAACAAGATTTCCTCCCATGTTTTCCTTCAGGAGTTTGTGACTGTGGGTTCACATTTAGGGCCAAGCCCCACTGTGAGGTAGTTCTGTGTGTGGGGCAAGGTGTGGCTGAATCCCTTTGTTCGGATTGTGCCGTGTCCCGGCTGCACCTGTTGAAGGGCCACCCTTTCTCCACGGAACCCCGCACCCTTACGTTAGGGCTTTAGGGAAGGGCTTTTGCCAGGGAAGTGACCGGGTCATCCAACAAGGTCACGCAGCTGCTATGAGAATGGACCATCACGAAGAGCAGGCGGAGAACCGGTTAGCACCGGTTAGTGCCCGTGAGCCGTGATGGGAGCTTGCTGGTTTGGGGCAGAGGAACAAGATCTCCCTAGGTTTTAGGTGGAGCTTCCCAGTGACCGGTGGTGCTGAGCACTTCTCATGTGTTCATTCTCCCTCCGTGCATCATCTCTGGGGAAGTTCAAACCATGGGTCTACCTCGGTTTCACATTTAGTTCTGGGTCTCTGTTTAAGCAGAGGGGTGACAAGATCCTTTAACAAGGGCACGAAGCCGAAGTCAGAATGGATTATAATGAAGCCAAAGTAGAATCAGGTCAATCAGGAGAAGATTTACGGTCCAGGTGAGAGAATGAAGGGCCGCACTGGGGTGTGAGAGAGCAGTGGACAGGTTGGGAATATGTCTTACAAATAGAGTTGATAAAGTCGTTGGTAGATCGCTGTGGAAGATAAGGGAAAGGTGAGAATCTAAGGTAATTCTGATATTTGGGACTGAAATTACAAAACAGAGGGAGAGGCTGTTGATTAGGCTCGAAAACACTAGAAAGTGGTAGGGCAGCAGTGGGAGGCGCCTGGTTGGGCCGTGTTACACAGGGTGTTCCTCAGATCCACTGGGGGATGTTAAGGGGGCATTTGGAGATTTCAGACACAGGTCAGAGCCAGGGATTAAAAAACAATTGGTGCGGGGAGCCTCCAGCTAGCTCAGTGAGCAGAGCAGACAACTCTTGACCTCAGGATTGTAAGTTCGAGCCCCACGTTGGGTGTACAGATTCCTTAAAAATAAAATCTTAAAAAAAAAAAAAAAAAAAACTGGCATGTAGAGGGTATTTAAAACTAAGATAACTGTTTTGTTTGAAATTGTGTGTCCCCCTCCAAAATTCATTTGTCAAAGCCCAACCCCCAACGTGATTGTTTTTGGAGATAAAGCCTTTAAGCAAGTAATTCAAGTTAAATGAAGTCATACGGGTGAGGCTCTAAGCCAAAAGAACTGATGTCCTTATAAGGAGAGGAACTTTTACACAATTCCTAAAAGAGTGACAAAGAGGAGGATGAAGAAGAAACCATAAGATTTAAAAACTTTGGCGGTCACGAATGACCTTGACAGAAGCAGTCTTAGCAGACAGAAGTCTGAACGAGGACAGTGACTACAGGCCAGTCCAGCAGGTGCTCTGCTCTGAAGGGAAGCCAAGCGCCGGGGTCAGCCAGAAGGGGACAGGAATCTCCAAAAAAGATTTTATGGGTTTTTGCTTGCTTTGCTTTTTGGGTGGGAGATAACAGTGGATATGTGTGTGAATGATCAGCTGGAGAAGATCATGTAGAATCAAGTAGAGAGAAAGAAAGAAATGCAGGATGGAAGTCCTTGAGGAAGTAGAGGGGACAGAATCCAGGCGAAGGTTTGGCGTTTGACAGGGTGCGGGACGGGGGCGAGTCACAGAGGCTGGTCACAGAGGCTGATGGTGTGAAAATGACGGGATCCTGATTGCTTCGATTTTGCTTGTTCAGATATGAGGCAGGTGGACTGTAGAGAGTTTAGAGCTGATGGACAAAGTCGTGGTGAAGAGTTTTCATCAAGTGGAACATATTAGACGTGAACATACTAGAGAAATCTCATGGGATGGCCAGCAACGCTGAGTCCAGGGAGGACAGTCTTCCCCAGCAGGCTTCCAGCTGACTTAACCTTCTGTTTTGACAGCGGAAACCGGCCTCATGGTTACCCCTAAATGAGGGAGTGGGGCTGAGGACATTGGACCTCTACCCAATCTGAAAATGTCACTACGAACCTGTTAGCAGGGAGGAGGCTGGGCAGGCTTGGGGTCGGCAACCACAGTGCCTAGCATACTTCGCCAGGCTGGTAAGTGAAGAAGCAGGACATCTTGTTTTAACTTACACTTTTCTATTATTATTAGAAATATTGGGGGTTTTTTTCCCATTTGCTTGGTTAGTTAATATTTTTTCTTTCAGGCATTGGTTATTCAAATACTTTACCCAATTTTCTATTTTCAAACTCACCTTTATGAGCCATTTATATATTCAGGATAGCAATCCTTATCTATTTGATTTATTTACAAATAGATTTTTTTCCAACTATCATTTGAGTTTCTTTTTTGGTTATGGTGTTTTACATGTGCATATGTTTCTAACCTTTTCATCTAAATCTGTCAGTCTTTCTCTTTCTTTCTTACCATGTTTAAAAAGAATGCCTCCAGGTTACTCCTCTGGTATCCTGCTTTAAAGGAAAACCCCAAGATTTTATAAATATTTATATATTTTTATAGTAATTTTATGGTTTCATTATACATATATAGATATATCTTTAATCCACCTGGAAATCGTTGTACAGTATGAGGTAGAGATTTGATTTTTCCCCCAACATGTTTAGCCATTTGCCTCAATGCAGTTTTGATCATGTTAGTCCTTCAATTACCATCAAGTATTCTCCCTAACCTTCTAACCTCACCTCCAAACAATGTCTATATTTCCTGTCCTGGCCTTCAAAGCGTTCAGTGGCCTGACTCTATTTTTTTTTTTTTTTTTTCTGCCCGATTTCATGGACGCTGTGTTTTTCCTACTCATTTTTGAGCTGTATTCAGATGAGACCTGGATGGTATGTAAAACCCTCTAGCTGTAAAACCAAACCCTAATCCTGGGTCTGGGGAAACAACAGATTTGGGACCTGTATATGATGGAGTATAAAAACGTAAGAAGGGGGGCCTGGGTGGCTCAGTCAGTTAAGCATCTGACTCTTGATTTTGGCTCAGGTCATGATCTCACAGTTCATGGGATCAAGACTCGAATTGGGCTCTGCACTGACAGCACGGATCCTGCATGAGATTGTCTCTCTGTCCCTTTCTCTGCCCCTACCCTGCTAGCATGCACGCTTTCAAAATAAATTAATTAATTTAAAAAAATAAACAGACGGAAATCTTGACATTTGCCATGACATGGATGGAGCTAGAGAGTATTATTCTAAGTGAAATAAGTCAAAGAAAGACAAATGCCACATATGATTTCACTCATATGTGGAATTTAAGAAACAAAACAAATGATCATTGGGGGAAAAAAGAGGGAGAGAGAGAGGCAAACCAAGAACCTGACTCTTAACTATAGAGGACACACTGATGGTCATCAGAGGGAAACAGGTGACGGGGATTACAGCATGTACTTGTGATGATCACTGGGGTGCTATATGTAAGTGTCGAATCACTATATTGTACACCTGAAACTAATATCACACTGTAGGCTAACTAGCTGGAATTTAAATAAAAACTTACAAAAATATATGTAATATTGGGAAACCATATGGAAAAAATTAAATGAGCTTTAAAAAAATATATTGAGGGGCACGTGGGTGGCTAAGTCAGTTAAGCATCTGACTCTTGATCTCAGCTTAGGTCATGATCTCAGAGTCATGAGTTCAAGCTTTGTGTTGGGCTCCATGCTGGGTGTGGAGCCTACTTAAAAAATTTTTTGAGGGGCACCTGGGTGATTCAGTCAGTTAAGCATCCAACTTCAGTTTAGGTCATGATCTCACCGTTCATCGGTTTGAGCCCCTCATCAGGCTCTGTGCTGACAGCTCAGAGCCTGGAACCTGCTTCAGATTCTGTATCTCCCTCTCTCTCTCCTCCTCCCCTGCTCAAGTTCTGTCTCTCTCTCTCTCACATACACACTCTCCCTCTCAAAGATAAACATTAAAAAAATTTTTTTGGAAAAAATGGTACAAAAAAGAAAAATTGGACTTTATTAAAATTAAGAATTTGTGAGTATCAAAGCTACAAGCAATCTATACACAAAAAGGAAAATAATTGTGGGGCACCTGCATGACTCACTTGATTGAGCGTCTGACTCTTGATCTTGGCTCAGGTCATGATCTCAGTATTCGTGGATTTGAGCCCCATGGTAGGCTTTGTGCTGACAGTGTGGAGCCTGCTTGGGATCCTCTCTCTCCCTCTCTGCCCCTCCCCTACTCGAGTCCTCTCTCTCTCAAAACAAGTCAATAAATTTTAAAAAAAAAAAGGAAAATATTTGCAATGCATGTATTTAGCATGGACTTATATCCAGGGTAAATAACCATTTTCCAAAACTAAATACACAACTCTTCAGGGACAAACACTTAAAGTGGCACTTCACTGAAGAAGATACCCGAATGGCCAAAACACATATAAAAATTGCTTGACAACTATCAAGGAAATGCAAATTAAAAATCACAATGAGAAATGCAAATTAAAAATCACAATGAGAAATATAACTTCATCAGAAAGCCTAAAATTAAAAAAAAAAAAACTGATGATACCATGTATTGGCAAGAATGTGGAACAACTGGAAATTTCATGTAAGCTGGTTGGAGTATAAATTGATATACTTTTTTTGTTTTTATTTTTAATGTTTATTTATTTTTGAGACAGAGACAGACAGAGCATGAACAGGGGAGGGTCAGAGAGAGAGGGAGACACAGAATCCGAAGCAGGCTCCAGGCGCTGAGCTGTTGGCACAGAGCCAGATGCGGGGCTCGAACTCACGAACCGTGAGATCATGACCTGAGCCGAAGTCGGAGGCTCAACCGACTGAGCCACCCAGGCGCCCCATATACTTCACAAGATTTGGCAGTATCTAGTAAAACAAGACCTACTAATACCCAATGACTGATACCCAAGCACTTCCCATGCTGTGTATATTTCCAAAAGAAATAACTGTGAATTGATCAAAAGCCATGCTCCAAAATGTCCAAAGCTGCTTTCAGCACAGCCTCAAACTGTACACAACCCAAAAGGATCAGCTGTGGCATAGTGATGTGATAGAAAACTAATCAACAATGAAAAATAGAGCATATGTTCCTCAACTCACAACAGGATTACATCCCATTAGACCCATGGTAAATTGAAAATACCATGAGTCAAAAATACATTTAATGCTCTTAACCCCGGGGTGCCTGGGTGGCTTGGTCGGTTGAACATCTGACTCTTGATTTTGGCTCAGGTCACGACCTCAGGTTCCTGTGATTAAGCCCTAATTTGGATTCCTTGCTGGGTGTGCAGCCTGCTTGAGATTCTCTCTTCTCTTCCCTCTGCCCCTCCCCAGCTCTCTCTGCCTCAACAAACAAGCAAACAAACAACCATGTAACCTACCGAATATCATAGCTTAGGCTAGCATATCTAAACAATGCTCAGAACACACATTAGCCTACATTTGGGCAAGAGCATCCAACACAAAGCCTACTTTATAATAAACTGTTGAATATCTCATACAACTCATTGAACACTGTACTGAAAGTGAAAAACGGAGTGGTTGCATGTGCACACAATGGTTGTGAGTCCATGGGTGGTTTTGCCCTCATGATTATGGGGCTGATATAGCTGCGGGTGCAGCCTCTGCCCAGCAGAAGAGGATCAGAGCACACACTGCTAGCCCAGGAAAAGATCAAAAATCAAAATTCCAAGTACAGTTCCTACTAAATGCATATTGCTTCCACATCCTCCTAAAGTTGAAAAACCATTAGGTTGAGCCATTGCAAATCCAGGTTCACTGCTATTAGATGAAACAAAACAATGAAAACTATAGACACAAAAGTTAGTTTTCACCAGAATATAGGAAGTATGTGTTCTGGGGCACCTGGCTGGCTCAGATGGTAAAGCGTTAAGACTCTAGATCTTGGGGTTGTAAGTTTGAGCCCCTTGTAGGATGTAGAGATTACTTAAAAGTATGTCTTAAAAAAAATTTTTTTTTAATAATGAAAAGGGGCACCCGTATGCCTCAGTCAGTTAAGGGTCCAACTCTTGATTTCGGCTCAGGTCATGATCTCACGCTTCATGAGTTCAAGCTTCATACTGGGCTCTGCACTGATACTGTGGAGCCTACTTGGGATCTCTCTCTCCCTCTCTCTGCCTCTCCCCTACTCGCACTCTCCCTCTCTCTCTCTCAAAATAAATTAAACATTAAAAATAAATAAAAATAAATTCTGGCACGCCAATTCAAACTTGATGTTTTGTGAGTGCAACGAAATGTCAGTATATTTATTAAAAGAAAATTGATCGCCTATGTTGCCAAACGTAAAAACTAAGGAAACTTTAAATTAGGAGTGTTATGTTCCCACTCCTAATACTTAATGTTACTCAGTAAAGTACTTTTCAGGAAAACTGTACACAAAATACTTATCTTTTAAATTCTATTTTTAGCATATTTTAGTTTAATCTTTTGGTTTTTATTATTCTACTTTCTTCATTAGACATTTATCATGTTAAATCTGAGTCTTTCAGGGTGCCTGGGTGGCTCCGTCAGTTGAGCATCTGACTTCAGCTCAGGTCATGATCCCCCGGTTTGTGAGTTCGAACACCACATCCAGCTTGCCATCAGCACAGAGCCTGCTTTGGATCCTCTGTCCCTCTCTCCATCTGCCCCTCCCCTGCTAACTCGCTCTCTCAAAATAAATAAATTTTTTAAAAAGATATTAAAAATATAATAAAAATTTAAAAGTCTATGTTTCTATAAAGAAAATCTTTTAGCCTTCAGATGTAAAAATAAAAAGCAGATGGTAAGAGAGAATAGTTTTCCAAGTAGTCATATAGACATGTGTCTTCCAAAAGAAGCCTAATTAATTGAAAATAATGTCTTCATAAATGTTTGAGTCATGAAACTTAGATAACCATAAATCCAAGCTAGCAAGTTTGAGATTAGGAAATTAACGTGTGCTGAGGAATTAGGATTAGGGGTCAACTGCCGTACGCACGCACCTGCACTTCCTCTGGGCGCCACCCCTTTCCCCAGGGATGCGGACGGCGGAGACGGGTCCCCTTCCCTGTCCCTCCAGCCGGCAGCCCGTCCCCTACCCCTGCGCGCGGCTCCGCCTCCACCCCACCTAGCCCGGTCCCCAGCCTCCCCCACGCGACTCCGCTCCATCCCGCCCCCTCCGAGTGGCCCCGCCCCCACCCCACTTAGCCCCGCCCTCTGCCTCCTTCGCTTGACCCCGCACCCGCCCCGCACCCGCCGTGAGCCTGGACTCTTGGCCCCCAGCAACCGTATAGTCCCGCCGCCAAACAGAGCCTGTACTCCTCCGCTCAGCTCCGCCGCTGTCCCACTTCGCCGCGCTCCCGCCCCGCTTCGCCCCGCCCCCGCCGCGAGACGGGCCTCGCCGCTGTGCCTGGTCCCGGGCCTCCTCCGCGTGGCCCCTTCCCCGCCCCACCTCGCCCCGCTCCCACCAACCGCAGAGCCCCGACCCAATCACAGACTTGACTACTCGCGTGGCTCCTCCCCAACCAACGCCTCACTTCGCCCCGCCCCCGCCACGAGCCTGGCTTCCGTCCCCGGAAGAACCGCGTCGTCGCGCCCCCGCAGCGCCGGGCTGACCCCCCCCCCGCCGCCTCCGCGTCTCCATGGAAACGGTACGCACTAAAGCCGAGCGAGGAGCGCGATGGCGGCCGGGGAGCCGAGGGATTCGGGCAGCTACTACTTCAGATTCCTGCCTCAGAGAACCTTCCAGTGTCTGAGCACCCAGGAGACCACCAGCCGGCTCCGCCAGTGGTGAGAGGGCGAGGGCGGGGCGGGCCGGCCGCGAGCGCGCCCTGCCGCCGGGCCCGCGCTGACCTTCCTCCCGCCCCCGCCGCAGGTCCATGCTGGGCAGAGTCGCGGCTCAGGCGTTCGGCTTCGACCAGACGTTCCAGGCCTATCGCAAGGACGACTTCGTCATGGTTGGTGCGCGGGAGGGAGAGGCGCCCGGGTGTCCGCCGACTGAGCTGCGGCCCCGCCCGGGCTGGGGTCTGCGTGCGCGGCGGCGTGGGGACGCGCGCCAGCCGGGACTTGTCCCTACGGTCCCCGGCGTTCCGGCCCACCCCCGGGTGTCCCGGCCCCTCCCCCCCGGCATCCCCCAGTGCCCCGCCCCCCGCGTCCCTGCCCCGCCCCCGTGCCCCGGCCTCCCCCGGTGCCCCGCCCCACCGTGTCCCTGCGGTCTCCCAGTGCCCCGGCCGCCCACACCCCTTCCCCCGCCGCGGGGTCCTCCGTGCACCCTGACTTGGCTTCAGAGGACTTCTGGGTACTTCTGTGGGCTCCCGGAGTCAGAGCGCTCCTGTGACTGCTCCCCCGCACGTGCTCACAGGGGGTTCCGGGGGGAGCACTCAGCCGGCCAGCTCTCCGCAGTGACCTGCTGGAAGGGGCAGCTTGGAAAGAGGGGGACACATAAGAGAACAAGTTCTGGTGCATTCCGTAAAATTCAGTCACGTTATTTGAAATCCGGTTTTTCCCTCGCTAGCTGGACGGCGTTGACGTCTGCGGTCTGTGACGCTGTGCGTCCTGCGGCCCCGCGGCCGCTGATGGAGGACCGCGGGTGAGGGTCGTCCTCGTACCTGCCTGCGGCCGGCCAGCCGGCCGGGCGGGGGACTGGGCCGGGGCTTCGCACAGAACTGCACGCGCCCGCCTGGCTTCATGCAGGGAACTTCCCGCCTTTTTTTTTTGTTTGGCTTTTTTTTTTTTTTTTTTTTTTGGCCGAGGGGTCAGAGGAGGTTTACAAAAGGCCAGCCACTTGAGATGGGCACTGAAACGTGAGCAGGAGTTTGTCAGGTAGACAAAGTCGGGGGATAGTGTTAGATGGGTGGGACCATATTTTGCACCTTGTGTGCCTCCCAGAAGAGTTTGGGCTTTATCTAGCTAGTGAAGAGTCACTGAAAGTTTTTCAAGAAGATCGTAAACTTTAAACTACCGAGGTCACCCTGGCAGAAATGTGGAGCATAGATTGTTAGGACTGAGTCTGGAATCAGTGACACCAGACAAAACCGCTGTCATAGGACACCCTGAATTAGGGCAGCAGCACCAGGAGGCCTGGACGGACGTTTCAGAGAAAGGCAGTACTCCAGGACTAATAAGATACTGAGAATAAGGCAGAAGGGGAGTGTAGGATGAGCGAATGTCTGAGTTGGTTGACTGGAGTGGTAGATGATGCCGTTAAAGCCCTGGAAAATGCAAAAGAAGAAGGAGAATGAGTTCATCTTTAGGCATGTTGAACTTGAAGTGCTTGCAAGTAGTGGGATCCTAGATTGTTGAATCTGAGATCTTGCTTTGTCAGGAGAGAGCTCTGGGCTCAGTATACAGTGTTGGCATCCTCACCATGGGACTAAGGATAAGGGGGAAAGAAGCAATTTATAGAGCTTTCTAAAGGCCTGCCAACATCTCTGCTCACACCTCATGACCTCATAACACAGAGACTAGGCGGTGCAGACTTTTAGCTGAGCACATTGCCATCCCAAATAAAATTGGATTCCTTAAGGAAGAAGAAGAGAATGGATACTGGAGCAGAAACCAGCAATCTGCTAGATTTCATGTGTGGCATAGAATAGACATACATTTAACATTCTATGTTATATAAAATAATATATCAATTTAGAAATACTTTTTTAACGCTCACAGTTTCTGAAACAAGGAAGTTTAATCTTTACATGCATTTTGATATTCGTATCCTTGTTATCCTGTAACTTGTTTGGGAATCATGTAATATTTTCCCAAAGCACATCAGCTTTCCTAAAGTTGAGATACAGAGAATTCCTTCTAATGCCCCACTGGAAATTCTATAACATGCCCAAAATACCATGTGCGTATATTAGGACAGGGCTTTTTTAAAATTACTATTATTATTCTTTCGGTGCATAATTAACCCCAACAGCATAATGATTCTCGTGTTGCTTTACGTGAGGGGCCTTTATGAAGACTTATTTCCACTGGCTCTAGGTCACTTCACTGCAGGTCACTTAGCCTGCTTCCATTTATAATGGCATATAAAATGTAAGTTGATACTCCCTCCCCCCAGGGATAATTACTAAATCTGAATTAAATTTCTCCTTGTACTGATTTTTGCAGAAGACATCTAAAAGGCATTCAAAATCAGTATTAACTGAGGTTAATTCCAGCTTATATTTCTTTTCAAAGTGTATATTATATAAATTAAGATAATTGTGGGGCACTTGGGCCACTCAGTTAAGCTCCTGACTCTTGATTTCAGGTTGGGTCATGATCTCACTGTTCGTAGGTTCGAGCCCCACTTTGGGCTCCATGCACACGGTGCAGAACGTGCTTGGGATTCTGTCTGTCCTTCCTCTGCCCCTCCCATGCTCTCTCTTTCTCTCAAAATAGATGAAATAAACTTTAAAAGAAAATAAAATATTAAATAAAGATAATTGCACAAACACTCTTTAGCTTGAATTTATAAAGTTATCAACTTGCTTTTTTTTTTTCCTGAGGAGTAGTTTTGGGGAAAACTTATTTTTTTCTTTTTTGTGATTGGGCATAGATGATACCTGTGAGGTGTTTATCTTCCACCACTAGAATGTAAACTCCGTGGCACAGGAACTTGTGTGTGTCATACTGTAGGTATTCAGAAATACTTGCGGAACATATTAATCTTCACCCTGCACACCTGGTCCTCTTCACTGTTCCCTTTCTCATGAAATGGCATTCATTCTGTCCAGTTTCTCATGCATCATCTGTGGTTCCTCCCTCGCCCTTTGTCCTTTGTCCTCCTAAACAGTCATTGAGTCCATTCGCTTCTCTACCTCCCCCTTGCTATCATCTTGACTGATGTGAACATCAGATCTTCCTGGATTACAACAGTACCTTCCCTTCGACCTATTCTCTTAATAACCCTTCAGCTCATTTTCCACGCTGCTGCCAGAATGCATGGTAAAAAATAGGACTGATTTAAGCTCTTTCTTTGCTTACATCTGTTCAGTGTGTTCTTACTACCCTTAGATCACAAATACTCATGAGGGGCGCCTGGGTGGCTCAGTCCATTGAGCGTCCAACTTTGGTTCAGGTCATGATCTCACGGTTCATGAGTTCGAGCCCCACGTCAGTCTCTGTGCTGACATCTCGGAACCTGGAACCAGCTTCAGATTCTGTGTCTCCCTCTCTCTGCCCCTCCCCTGCTCATGCTCTCTCGCTCTCTCGCTCTCTCTCTCTCTCAAAAATAGACATTAAAAAAATAATAAATAAAAATAAAATAAAATTGTCCTTCCCCGATCAAGTGAGAGTTTACTACAGTTGTTTTAGAAATTAATTCTTGATATTGTTTGTAATACAGTTTCTAACTTATTCCCCTCAAATTTGTATTTTAGGCTTTTTTCAAAGACCCAAATGTTATTCCTAATTTGAAGTTACTTTCAGATTCTTCTGGACAATGGATTACATTAGGTAAATAAAACATATTTTTATTTTTATCTTTTCAGATGATGATTTTATTATTATAACAAAATTTTGCCTTTGGAATTTTCATTATTAAAATACACATTGTGAATAATGACTCACCTGTTTGATAACATCAAGGTCAAACATGATGAGCTGTGCCAGGCCTGCCCTGCGTCTTTCTCCTGGGGGCCCACTGCTCCTGTCCTGGCACGGCACAGGAGCACCAGTTCTCTTTTCATTCATTGGGAAAGTATTTATTGTGTGTCTCCCAATGTGGACTCTGCTCGATGCAGGGAACAGTGAGGTGAACACAAGAAAATGATGCTCAAGAAACTGGTTGATATGTAAAAAAAAAAAAAAAAATAGTGCAAGGGGTGCCTGGGGAGGCTGAGTCGGGTGAGCGTTCGACTTCAGCTCAGGTCATGATCTCACAGGATGTGGGTTCGAGCCCCACATCTGGCTTTGCGCTGACAGCACGGAGTCTGCTTCAGATTCTGTCTCCCTCTCTCTCTACCCCTCTGCCGCTCGCACACGTGTTCTCTCTCTGTCTCTCTCAAAAATAAAAACATTAAAAAAAAAATAGTGCAATAATGTGCTACCATAGCAGTAGGAGCAAAAGGAGGAGAGTGTCAGGTAGAGTTCTGCTGATATGAGGGTGTTTGAGCAAAAGCATTCAGGGCGGGGCAGCGGATTTCTGACCAAGGAAGTGGCCATTCATGGAATGTTCGTAAAATAACATATAAAGTCATGGAAGAGAGTCTTAAAATGTCAAAAAGAAAATTTTATCTATGTAATAATTTCATAGTACCTTGAAACATAGGTAGGAATCTTTAAGCAAAATTACCCAAACAATAGCACTCAAATCTCTTAAATAACTCTCAGGTTAAGGAGTAAACCAGAGAGTTAATAGAAGAGTGGTTTGAAAACAAAAACATGACCACTATATTTTAAATGTTAGTTTGAAGTGTCTTAACAATAGAACCAGTCATTCTTCCACTTAAGAGGAAAATCCGGTTAGTAATGTGGGTTTGTGCTTAAGAAAAATGTAAGTGGATTTTAAATTAGATGGGGTTGTTTTGGTAAATTCCTACATTGCATGTTCATGGAATTCTAGTACTCTTACACAAAAATGACTTTGCTGAAAGTATTACTCAAGAACGAGATTTGTGACGTTAGAATTAGTAGGTCACGTTTTATTGCTTTTGGCTAAAAACCACTGTAAAATTTATAGAGCAAAAAGCTGGTACAGGGTGATCTTCAGAATACTTTCAGAGTTAGACTGACTCTCCGAGCAAATGTACTTACAGGTTCAAAATCTTCAGAAGGAAATAATCACAGGCACGTAGCAAAGAGTTTATGAAACTTTTACAGTAACTTCAGTCAATTCTTTTACAAAAATAAGGTTCGTTGAAAAAAGTTCAATCTTCCCCCGTACTGACAAACAGTACTGACTTTTTTCTGATTTTTAAAAAACACATTGCAAAAAGAGAGGTTCTAAAATTCCACATGTGCCTGGCAGAATCAATTAGAAGTACTCTGAAAAATTGGGCAAAAGAGGTAGCACTCTACTTCAGAAGTAGAAGTTTCTAGAGGATTGCTGTACTCTTCCGTTAGCTTGTTTTGTATCTCCTACCAGCTTTTCTGTTTCTGATGTATCAGCCGTCTTCTCTCCAATTTTCCTCTGAGGGCCAGCTGTTAAAATAAACAGCTTTTGAAAATGAGAGAAAAGACATTCTTGTAGCAAGTGAACCAGTGGTAAAGAGTGTGGTGAAGGATCCCCCTCACTGCTGCCCTCGCCTGGGCCTGGACTGCCAGGGCTTTCTGCCGCGGACCCTGTCTCCCAGATGCTGCAGCCCTCCTCATACAGACACACTGTGCCCTTTTTTGGGTGACATATAATGGATGCTTCCTATGTGCTTAGTTAAGGGCATTATATTCATTACATCCTTTAAATGGCTTTTTTTTTTTTCAATTCATTTTTGAGAGAGCACAAGAAAGACGGCAAAGAGAGAGGAACAGAGGATCCGAAGGGGCTCTGCGCTGACAGCAGCAAGCCTGATGTGGGGCTTGAACTCACAAGCCACGAAATCATGACCTGAGCCAAAGCGGTATGCTTGACTGAGCCACCCACATGCCCCCATTACCTCCTTTAATTCTCAGACCAACTCAGAGAGGTATTATTATATGTCCCTATGTCCCAAATGAAGAGTCAGATTCATGAGCTAAATAATTTGCAGTTTTGCACAGCTGGCCGGACTCCAGAATTCAAGGTCTTGACCACTATACTATCCTGTCTCTGCCATTTCAGCATTAATGAAGCTGTCAGAAAACACCAATTTGGACACCAAATAAATAGACACCTGTGTATTATGCTAATATCAAGGGGAAAAAATACATTCTTAACTTTGTATGTGATCATAGCAGTGCATCACATGTCTTATAAATGGTGGAGACATGATTTTACCATATTTCTGCCTAACAGATAGCATGTGCTATGGACTCAATTGTGGCCCCCCGCCCCCCGCCAAGTTCTTATGTTGAAGCTTTAACCCCCAATGTTATTGTATTTGAAGATGAGGCCTGGGGCGCCTGGGTGACTCAGTCGCTTGAGCGTCCAACTTCGGCTCAAGTCATGATCTCACGGTTCGTGGGTTTGAGCCCCATGTCGGGCTCTGTGCTCACAGCTCGGAGCCTGCAGCCTGCTCCAGATTCTGTGTCTCCCTCTCTCTCTACCCCTCCCCTGCTTGCACTCTGTGTCTCTCCCTCTCAAAACTAAATACATATTTAAAAAAAAATTTTTTTTTTAAAGATGAGGCCTTTGGGAGCTAATTAGGTTTAGACTACATCTCAAGCAGCCCTTCTGATGGGATGAATGCCCTTACATCAAGAGAAAGAGATCCCAGAGCTCTCTGCCATGTGCTGACAGCCAAGAAGGCAGCCGTCTGCAAGTCAGGAAGAGAGCCTTTACCGGGAGCCAAATCAGCTGGCGCCTTGGTTTTTGGGCTTCCCAGCCTGCAGAGCTGTGAGACATAAATGTCTGTTGTTTAAACCACCCAGTCTGGTATTCTGTGATAGCCGCCTAAGCAGACTGACAGATTTTGGTCCCGAGAAGTGGAATGTTTCTGTAACATACCTAAAAAGGTTAGAAGTGGCTGTGAAACTGCATCACGGGTGTTGGTGGAAGAGTTTTGAGGTGCATGCTAGCCCAGATACACGGATGTTAAGCTTGATTCTAGTGAGGTCTCACACAGAAATGAGGACCTTGTTATCAGAAAGTGGAGGAAAGACAATCCATAAAATGCCTGAGAACTTGGCTGAACTATGTTCTGGTGTTTTGGAGAAGGTAGAATTTGCAAGTGATGAAATTATATATTTAGCTGGGACGTGTCTAAACAAACTATTGTAGGAGCAGCTTGGTTCTTCCCGAACGTTTGTAATAAAGTAGGAAAGGAAAAAGACAGATTGAAGAAGGATTCGTTAAGGAACCAGAGCTTGAAGATTTGGCAAATTCTCAGCCTTTTCATATTGTAAAAAATGAGATTCTTTTGAAGAGAACAAATATGGCTGGGCAACCATTTGATAAAGAGAGCATGTGTGTAATTCATGGACTTAATCAGCCATTTCAACAGAAGCCAGAGTTACAGTGGGGATTGTATTGGCAAAGACACTGCCGGTTTGAACTAAAGGGGACAGAAACGAGACAAAATGAAGGCTGTCAGACCTCTTAGATCCCACAGGACCAGACGATAGAGCCATTTGGCTGACACATGGCCGTTCTGCAGGAGAAGAGAAGGACTAAAAGGCAGTTCAGAGATAATCGGGGCCACCCTTGGTTTCAGGAACACACTGTGCCTTTTGGGGGAGAACCTCAGAGGCTGGGCCACCGCCCCAGCGGGTCTGGAAGACAGAACATTGAACCAAAGATGATTATTCTTGAGGCTTAAAGTCTAATGAAATTTGCCTTGCCAAGTTTAGGCTTGCTTGGGACCATCACCCCTTGTTTTCTGTTTCTCCCTTTTGGAATGAAGATGTCTCTCCTCTGCCTGTCTCACCATTGTATTTGGAAGCATGTCACTTGTCTGGATTCACAGGGTCATAGATGGAGAGGAATTTTGCCCCAGGATGAGGTGTACCTCCCTCTTACCCATATCTGATTTAGGTGATATGTAGGTGAGATTTTGGACTTTAGATTTTAGCATTGATGCAGGAATGAGCTAAGACTTTTGGGGCTGTTAGGATAGAATAAACACGTTTTGCATGTGAGAAGGACATGAATTGGGGGTGTGGGTACCAGGGGCAGAATGCTTTGGACTGAATTGTGTCCTTTCAGAATTGATTTGACAGAAGTCCTAACCCCACCCATGACCTCATCTAACCCTAATTACTTCTCAAAGGCCCCATCTCGAAATACCATTACATTGTGGTATTTCAACATATTAATTTTGGAGGGACACAGTTCAGTCCCTCGCAAATGCTATTTCTATGCCTCGGAGTACGTGGTTTGAATTTAATTACCTTATCTTACCAACCCAACCCTCCTGCCACTCCCTAAATCAGAGCTAGAGTCATTTATTAGGATGGCATGTTGCCGGGGGGCCTGGGTGGCTCAGTCAGTAGAGCATCTGACTTTGGTTCAGGTCATGATCTCATGGTTTGTGGGTTCGAGCCCTGCATCGGGCTCTGTGCTGACAGCTCGGAGCCTGGAACCTGCTTCAGATTCTGTGTCCCCCTCTTTCCCTGCCCCACCCCTGCTTGTGCTCGGTATCTGTCTTTCAAAAATGAAGAAACATTAAGAAAAAAATTTTTTTAAAGAATGGCACATTGCCCAGTGTCAGTCCCTCATCCTGTGGCCACCAACCCGTCTTTGAAGACCCTCTGGCTCTATACTGCTCTAGTTCTTTGTTCTTGTAGTGTTCACAACTCTTCTGTCACTTTCTGTGGTCTTCTTGTCCCTTTAATCCCCCACAGGATTTTTTCCCCTGAAACAAAAGGAGCTTTTCCTAGAAGTGTAGTTTTTGAAATTACTGAAGCATACACAGTTCCTGTCTCCAGACGCCCATTGCGCGTCCACACAAGGCCAGCTCGAGCCCAGAACAAGTAGCAAGTGCTCTCAGGACTCCAGGTAGGCAACCAGAAGGAAAAGCGCAGATCATCACCAGCCTCACTCTTCTCAAGCTCAAGCTGCTTCCGGCGGAAATACCGAACAAGCGTATCAGGGAGAGGTCACACCAAGGGCCCCCACACCTCGGTGTGCTGTTCTAGGGAGAACTTTGAACAAAGAAGACCACCACCTCTTTATATCTGAGTGTGTGTGTGGATATGAGTACATGAGAGAGAAATGGAAAGAAACTGAGGCAATAATAAATATTCATTTTAGTCTTTGTGTCTTTCTGTAATTGAGAAGAACCTTTAGTAACGGAAAATCCATTCCTCAAGGACACATTTAGGAAGTAAGTTTGGGGTGGGGAAGGTATGCGGGGGAAAAACTCGAGCTACAAGACGAAAATAGACAAAACATCATGGTCACAAATTTCTCTAATTCCAAACTTCTCATAACTTGATTAGGGCCTGGTTTGAAACTTACCTTGACTTGGAAAAGCTGGTTTTGGGTCATAAACACTGTAAATGAGATCACAAGGGAGAAATTGCTTATTGGAGAGAAGAAATTTCAAGACATCCTCAGGACTTTACAAAACAGCCATTACTTAACATTAATTAAAGTTTTTGTAATACAAATTATAAAGCATTGAGCACAATATAAATCCAAAGTCACACAAAGCAGTTCCAATGCTTTTATAGGCGATTCTGATATGTGGATTAAAACTGATGTAAGAATCCCCTACTACACGAAAAATGATTTCATTTTCAGACATCTTCTAATTTACATACTCTAGGGCTGAAATGGTGAAATTTTGTTACAGACTTTTAGTGATTAATAAAAATGAACAAACGGCAAACTAAGAATTTAATAAGATCCCTAATGTGTCCTTTAAATATACCAAAATATATGCCCTATTTGACTACTTAGAATCCCTGCATTGTAATATTTGTTTTGGAAATAATTGAGAATAATAAGTTAATGTTTATATTCTATAAAATTTTTTTCAGGATCTGAAGTGAAAAAAATTGAAGCCACAAATGTTCCTTGTACACAGCTTTCAATGTCATTTTTTCATCGGTTATATGATGAAGATATTGTACGCGATGATGGACATATCATTAAGTGTTTAGATTCTTTTTGCGATCCCTTTCCTATATCTGATGAATTACGAAAAGTAAGTATAGATTTTTAAAATTTCATAATAGAATTTTATTTCAGGAAATGCTTAATGTCAAAAACTTTTACCTATGTAAAATACCTAAAACACCTTTTATCAATTATTAATGATCAGTAATATCAGTTACATTGGAAGATTTTTTTCTTGGATGGGACTTTTACTATCAACTGAATTATCTGTGTATTTCAGTAGTTCTCAACCAGATGCTACTAACAGTCATGCATAGAGGCCAGAGATGTTGCTAAACATCATGCTGTGGGCAGGACAGCCCCCCACAACAGAGTTCTCTGCCCCAAAATTTCAATAGTGCTAAGGCCGAGAAGCCCTGACCTGCTTAACTCATGGCTATTTTTCTTCGATATGGGGCTCTTAACATATCAAATGACTATTTAAAAATATCCCTGTTGTAAAAGAATCGTTCTGTCTCACAGCTGAGATCAAAAAAGCCATTTTAGGGGTGCCTGGGTGGCTCAGTCAGTTAAGCGTCCAACTCTTGGTTTCGACTCAGGTCATGATCTTGTGGTTTGTGGGTTCGAGCCCCACATCGAGCTCCACACTGACAGTCTGGAACCTACTTGGGGTTCTCTCTCTCCCACCTGCCCCCATCCCTCCCCTACTCACGCGCGCTCTCTCTCTCTCTCTCTCTCTCAAAATAAATAAACTTCTTAAAAAACCATTCGATTACCTAATTTTTTTTTTAGCAAGAGGTGTATTGAATCAGAAGACATAGATTATTTAGCTAATTCCTGAGTTATTATTTATAAGATAGTAACTAAGCAAATCATTCAATATCTTGAGCCCCAAGATCTTATCTGTACAACATAGAGATTAAAATTCCCATTCTATCTTGTTGAAACTGTTGAGATATGAGTTGAGAGAGCATTTAAATACACTTTTTAAAAAGTGTGACATGTTAAAACGAAATGCATTATTATCATCATTATTTTATTTATAGAGAGAGCACGAGCAACTGGGAGAGAGGCAGAGGGAGAGAGAGAGCATCTCAAGCAGGCTCCATGTTCAGCACAGAATCCAACACAGGGCCCCATCTCATGACCTAATCCAAAATCAAGATCATGACCCGGGCCGAAATCAAGAATCGGACACTCAATTGACTGAGCCACCCAGGCGCCCCTTATTATCATTAAATTATGGAGATAAACTGTTTACCAAATGGACAAAAATTAGGGCTTTCAGGGGCTCCTGGCTGGCCCAGTCGATGGAGCGGGCAACTCTTGATCTCAGGATTAGGAGTTCAAGCCCCACATTGGGTGTAGAGATTATTAAAAAAAAATAAAGCTTTGGTATCAAATAGACATAGATTCAAATACAGGCTCAGCCACTTAATAACTAGGGTACTTAGCCTCATTTTTTCATCTATAAAATAAGAATGATGCAAGAATCATGTGAGGGGCCCCGTGTTGCTCAGTCGGTTAAGGTCATGATCTCACAGTTCATGGATTCGAGCTCTGTGCTGACAGCTCGGAGCCTGCTTGAGATTCTCTGTCTCCATCTGTCTGCCCCTCTCCCACTCGACTGTATCTCTCTCTCTCAAAAAAAAAAAAAATTATGTGAGATAATGCACTTAAAGTGTTTAGCCCAATGCCTAGTATTTAGTAAGCTTTCAGTAATAGTAATGACTAGCCACTAATTACTATTATTTTACATTTAGGAGATGTCGCTATGTGTAAGTTGAATAAGGAGATGTATAAGTTGAACTTATTGTAAATCCAGATGGGAATGACCTAGGGAAGCCCCTGACACACCATTCTGGACATAGACATCTTGTCTGTAGGAGACCGGGAGGCATCCAGCCAGTCTCTGCGTTCTTCTACACCAACAAAACACCTGAAAGAACCCTTAGTTGAAGAAGACAATCAAATTACTCATTGAAGATGTCCAAACACACAACTGAGGAGACTATATATAGTTGCTCTGTAGTTAGGTGGTATGTATAACACAAGATAAGCACTGTACCTTGGGGATCTGATAATTTCTACTCTTCCTTACCAAGGACTGGAAATTAACCTCTACAAAGTGTCTCGTCTAGTCTGGGTCTTCTTCCTTTTGGGGCACTATGTCATCTCTTCTTATCTGTCCCCGATCTCTGCTGGCACATGTACCTCTCTATCACAAGGCCCTGTCCCCTAATTTCAGAGAGCTCACCCTCACCTATACTGAGAGCATTGGCAACGGACTTTTCGAGAGACGGATGCGCCTTCTCTGCTCTGCTGCTTGTCGTCTGGTTTTCTTTTTTTAATTTTTTTTTAGAATTTATTCATTTTTGAGAGAGAGAGAGAGAGAGAGGGAGCATGAGTGGCAGAGGGGCAGAGAGAGTGGGAGATGCAGAATCTGAAGCAGGTTCCAGGCTCTGAGCTGTGTGCTGACAGCTCAGAGCCCAACACGGGGCTCAAACTCACGGACCGTGAGATCACGACCATCGGACGGAAGGAAGTCGGACACTCGACCGCCTGAGCCCCCCGGGCTCCCCTCTGCTGCTGGTCTTCTTTACTTCCATGCGTAGCCCTTGAATTCAGGAAGTACCCACACTGTTTTTCTTCCAGTTGCCTCTGCGTTTCGCTCTCGTGTTCTTTGCCGCCCTGTGGCGACAAGCAAGGTGTTAACTTGGTTGCTTTCTGGCTGAAAAAATAAATCAATAAATAACCTCCAGCCTTAGCCTGAACTGAAAAGGGCCCTCCGCCATGCAGCAGCACCGAGCCCGTCACACCGCCTCACTGAGGCCTGCCGATAACCACCTTCCGCAGGCGGCTCACAAGTCTGGCTCCTTAACCACATTGCACACCTCCTCCCTGAGGGCCCCATGTGGAAGCACACGGGGAGATCAGCCGCAGGTGGGTCCCGCTTCCACATTTATTCCCCAAATATTTTCATTTCTGTCATTTTTACACTGCGCAGCCTAATCAGTTCAGTAACCAGAGTGCTCATGCGAGGAATGCGTTCATTCGTCATTCCTGAGAGCTTTAGTCGCTCTTGTGTTAAGCCAGATCTTTAGGTAGCTACAAACTCAGGCTTCAATATCACATCATTTCCTTAGAGAGAGAGAGAGAGAGAGAGAGAAGGAGAGAAGGAGAGAAGCAGGCAAGGAGGGGAGATGGGCCAAGCCGTATGTGTGGCACACCCAGGGAGTAATAAACTGTAAACCACTTCCCCTCACCTTTTACTGCGTGTGACTTTGGCTTTCATAAACTCGTTGTAAGTAACCTGCACACTGGCAACACCACAGAGTTTATTTTAAGTGCCTCTTTTATGCTGACCTTGTGATGAATATTCATTTGAGATTGGGGTAAATCAAATGTGAAGCTTGATCAGGTTTCCTAATTTAAGTGCACTTCTTGCTCCTAGACAGTGATTTTGTATAACTCCTATTTCCCTCCTTTACCTGTTTGGTAGTGTTAGTGTTATGTACAATTTTTACAGCATTCCAACTCCTTGTTGTATGTATTTTCTTTCCCACTTTGTTTCTTGGTTACGGGTTTTTGCCTTTTAACTTTTTGTACTGTGTCGGTATTTTACTGTTAGCTACTTCACATTCTTTTTACAAGCAGGTGGAGTATAAACAACTCAATAAAAGAAATGTGTGTTATGGTTTACATTCGTCACCTTGTTCGTATCTACCGCAATCGAGTTAATCAGTTGTGTGGAATGGCCAATGGTATAAGAAACCCTCCCGCGTCCGACCCTGTTGTGCTGTTTTCTGAAAGAGGTGGTGAAGTCTCCAGAGAGCAAGAGTCAGTATAGATGGGTGATGTGTAGGATGATATTATTAGGGGACAGCAGGAAAAGAGGTGGTTATGATGGTCCACTTACCTGGATAGTTCAAAATGGAGTAATGGGGGTGGGCCGGGGCAGGGGTGGTAAGGAAAGTGGTCATCCAGAAGTGCAGGGGTAGGGCTTAGAAAATGAGGGCCAGCTTCCAGACTGAAGCAAAGGCTACAGACCTTCTGGGATGGAGAAGTTTCTCCATTTATCTATGGTCCCTTGTTTCCAAATAAGATTTAAGGTGACTCAGCACTAAAATTGCAGCAGTGCTAAAACCATTACTAAAGATATAAATTAGAACAAAGGTATAAAGGGGAAGAGGAGAAGATTTAGATTTATTCCTTTAACTGAGCATCAGTACCTAATGGTAACATGGAGGGAAAATGAGTGCAGGTCTCACCGATGACTCTTTCTGGTTGTTCAGGATTGGTTGTTAACATAGGCCTAGGATTATTTGTAAGTTCATAAATGGAAACTTTTGAAAACAAAAATTAGAGCCTTAAATCATGTTAGATTAAGATGAATTTTATCATTTTCCATAGGTTTTACTAGTGGAAGACTCAGAAAAATATGAAATATTTAGCCAAGCTGATAGAGAAGAGTTCCTGTTTTGTCTTTTCAAACATCTTTGCCTTGGTGGAGCCCTTTGTCAGTATGAAGATGTGCTTAATCCATATCTGGAAACAACAAAGCTTATCTATAAAGATCTAGTGAGGTAATGTTGCTAGATTACAATAGGTAAATCTCTGGTTAACAGAGTGCATTGTTTAACTGTGCTGGGCTCGCCTGGCGTCTGCTGGGTCCTGTTGACGCCAGCCACCAAAGTGTGTGAGAACAGCACCGCTTCGAACCCCTTTTCCGGCCTCTCCCTTCTCCTCCAGGTTGGGACGTGGTTACATCTCCCTGACTCTCTTTAGCACCCAGTTCCCGGTTCTCATCTGACTGTGCTTCCTTCCCCATCCAGCGGATTACTCGCTCCATGCCTGCTTAGCGGCTGACTTATCCCAGATCTTCTGCCACATTCTCCCCAGGTTCCCGTCGTGCTTACCCCAGGTCTCCTGTCACACTTACCCCAGGTCTCCTGTCACACTTATCCCAGGCATCCTGTCACATTTACCTCAGATCTCCTGTCACACTTACCTTAAGTCCCCTGTCACCTCACCCCAGGTCTGCTGTCACACTTCCCCCAAGCCGCCTATCACATCAGTTTCCTATCACACTTAACCCAGGCCTCCTGTCACACTTATCCCAGGCGTCCTCTCACATTTACCTCAGATCTCCTGTCACACTTACCCCAGGTTCCTGTCACAGATACCTCGGTCTCCTGTCCACTTACCCACGTCTCATGTCACATTTAGCACAGGTCTCATTTCACATTTACCACCAGTCTCATGTCACCTTTACCCCAGGTCTCCTGTCACAATTACCCCAGGTCTCCTTTCACATTTACCCCAGATTTCCTGTCATATTTACCCCAGGTGTCCTCTCAAATTTATTTCAGGTCTCCTGTCACCACATCCCAGGTGTACTACCCTTTTACCTCAGGGCTCCTTCACACTTACCCAAGGTTCCTCTCATACTTACCGCAGGTCTCCTGTCACATTCACCCCAGGTCTGATGTCACTTTTACCTCAGGTCTCCTGTCATATTACCCCATGTCTCCTGTCACACTTATCGCAGATCTCCTGTCACATTCACCACAGGCTTGATGTCACTTTTACCTCAGGTCTCCTATCACACCTACCCAGGGCTCCTGTCCCATTTACCACAGGAATCCTGTCACACTTACCCCAGATGTCCTGTGCATTTACCACAGGTCTCTTGTCGTATTTACCCCAGGTCTTCTGTCACATTCACCCCAGGTCTGATGTCGCTTTTACCTCAGGTCTCCTATCACACTTACCCCAGGTTCCTGTCACACTTACCCTAGGTCTCCTTTCACACTTATCCCAGGTCTCGGGTCACACTTACCCCAGGTCTTCTGTCACACTTAAGGCCTCCTGTCACACTTACCCAGGTCTCCTGCCACACTTAACCCAGGCCTCCTGTCACATTTATCCCAGGTGTCCTCTCACATTTACCTCAGATCTCCTGTCACACTTACCCTAGGTCTCCTTTCACACTTATCCCAGGTC
>NC_064808.1:110286644-110306486 GCF_023721935.1 Panthera uncia | reverse complement strand
AGTCTCCTGTCACATTTACCCCAGGTCTCCTTTCACATTTACCCCAGATTTCCTGTCATATTTACCCCAAGTGTCCTCTCAAATTTACCTCAGGTCTCCTGTCACACTTACCCCAGGTTCCTCTCACACTTACTACAGGTCTCCTGTCATATTTACCCCAGGTCTCCTGTCACATTCTCCCCAGGTCTGATGTCACTTTTACCTCAGGTCTCCTATCACATTCATCACAGGTCTGATGTCGGTTTACCTCAGGTCTCCTATCACACTTACTTACCCCAGGCTCCTGTCACACTTACCCTAGGTCTCCTTTCACACTTATCCCAGGTCTTGGGCCACACTTACCCCAGGTCTTCTGTCACACTTAACCCAGGCCTCCTGTCACACTTATCCCAGGCGTCCTCTCACATTTACCCCAGATCTCCTGTCACACTTACCCCAGGTTCCTGTCACAGATACCTAGGTCTCCTGTCCACTCACCCAAGTCTCATGTCACATTTAGCACAGGTCTCATTTCACATTTACCACCAGTCTCCTGTCACCTTTACCCCAGGTCTCCTGTCACACTCACCCCAGGTCTCTTGTCACACTCACCTCAGGTCTCCTGTCATGTTGGCCCCAGGTCTCTTTTCACACTTCTCCTAGATTTCCTGTCACACCCACCCCAGAACTCCTGTTATACTTACCCCAGGTCTCCTGTGACATTTACCCCAGGTCTCTTTTCACATTTCAGGAGAACACAAGATTCCTCAGGTTGTGTAAATTTGCTTGACTAATAGTAGAACAATTACTTTTTTTGTAAAGAGGTGGAAAGATTTTTATCTAGGCATAAACTTTACATTTTTAAATTAATTCTAAATTCCAGGTTTGCTTAGGTGATCCACTGGTTCTGTTTTTTTTCTCTTTGAAGATCTAATTGGTATAAAAACTTTATAATCATTTATTTATACTTTGATTGGGTTGGGCTTTTCAGTGATGAAGATTTGGATCATGTCTGTAGGCAAAAGGGATAGGAACAAGTGAAAGCAGAGTTTACTTACAAAATTTTGCTTTAATCGGAAAAAAACAGAATTAGCTTGTAAAACTCTCGATCGTTACTTGCACTCAGCATCTCAAATCTCACTTCTGCTCTGTGTGTCAGCTGTGTGACAACTACGTGATGTAGTTATTTCACTTCATTCTTTTTCTTATATAGTTTTTTTTAAGTTGATTCATTTTGAGAAAGAGAGAGCGAGAGAGTGGGGGAGGAGGAGAGAGAGAGGAGAGAGAGACTCCCAAGCAGGCTCCTCGCCGTCAGCTCAGAGCCGGATGCAAGGCTGGAACCCATGAACCACGAGATCATAACCTGAGCCAAAACCGAGAGTCAGACGCTTCACTGCTTGAGCCACCCAGGGGCCCCTCTGATACGGTTTTAAAAACAAAAATTATTTCTTTAATTTGCCTCTGATTTTTGTGGAAAAGTTACTCTGCCAATACATAAAGATTGTCCAAAAAAATGTTAGAAACAGAATTTGAGAAAAACATATACATACTCACATCCAAAACATTCTGTCCTTATATTCAGCTCGTGAAAACCCGTAGGCCTGCTTCCAGCACTCCCTGCAGATACTCTGTGGTACACCTAGTCTCACACACACACACGCGCGCGCGCGCACGCTGCTGCCACGACATTGTGTTGTACTGCACTGGCCACGTGAACGTGTGGAATTCGTCACCATCGTGTGCTATGCAAGAGGAGATTCTGCCGGAGGTGTTTGAAACAGAAGTAACTTTAGAACCTAAACACTGAAGAAACTGTTTTCCCTGACCTCCCCTGTCCTGGATTCTCACCTGTGACTCTCTTCCACACTGCTTGGGTGCTAAGTGAAACTATGGCTCCAGGGTTCACGGCCGCTGGTAAAATGAGTAGTCAAGACTCACGGCACCCAACAGAAAGAAGAGAATCACACCCTCAGAATCCCTTAGGCGGGCAACCGACAAGTGTTAATATTGTGCACAGAACTCCGCCAGGCTCCGAAGAGACTACAAGAGGAGCATCAGACAGCCCTTGACCTTAAGGAAATGATAAGAAACTAACATATTAAGTAATAGTTTGGAAGGTTTTATAAGGAAAAATTGTTATGAAATCAAATGTTCGATTTTTTATAGGCAAACGTTTGCAGCTCCTGATACTGTAATAAATACCCCAGAAGTTGAAAAGAGGACATTATTAGGGTGGCTGTGTTAGGGAAGTCTTGATGGAATGGGGTCCCCAAGAGCCAGCAGAGAGGGCAGCCCGTCCCCTGTCCAGGGGAGACACGCACGTCACTAGTCTGCCATTCCAGGGGACGCTGAGAAGGAACCAGCCCAGTTACAGCATTACTCTTATTTGAGAACCATTAACTATTTCTCATGATGATCCAAGTTGAAGCATGCTGATGAATTCCTCTGCTAAGTGCGGAGGAGATGTGAAACTGTCTTCCCAAAACAACTTTAGAAGAAAATTATGATTAGAGTAAATGTTCGCTTAAGATGGCTTAAGTGCCAGTGCAAAGCAACCGAATGGGCTAAATGATCACAGGGTCCCTTCAGAGCCGTGCCGGTTTGCTTATCACTCGCACTTCCTCTGGCTTTTCTAGCCGGTCGTGCTGATTTGGGTCAGAGGCGGTGGCATCTGGTCAAGGTGAGGGTGCAGGGTGGATCGGTGTAGCTTCTCGGGAGGAATGCACGTGTAGGGGAAGCACCCGTGGACCTCCAGCAGTTGTCGGTAACTTGTCATCCTGAGCCACATATCCAGACAAGTCACTTGTACAAGCCAAGTTAACCGGCAAGGATATTGTTTTTTCCTGTCCCGTGACTTGAATTTTGGGCGTTTACACATTTTTTAGGAGAACGTCTGCTATCTTTCTAATTGTACACGCAGTAGCTGCTTTACATTATCTGACCTGCCCTTGCAGAGAAACGTCATCACTAATCTGCTCCAGAAAAGACGTGCGTCCCTTATGTGTGTCCGTGTTGGAGGCACGTCACAGAGCTTGATTTTAGTGGTCTCTGGCTCAAACCAAAGGGTGAAAACATTCTGAAGATATGTTTTCCCTCATCCATTATTACAAGTCCCATAAAATACCCTTTTGAAACATTCTGGAAAGTGCCTTCTTTTCAAGGATTATGGTTCTTTTAAATAATATAGGTAATACTTCAGAGCCGGTTCATTAGAGAGTAAATATGACCAGTTTCATTACATTTGAAAAATGTCTATGCAGAAATAATTCTGTAGTTACTAATGGAAGCCTTTGTCTTTTCTGCTGTCAGTATTAAACACAGGCTCCGATCAAAGTTTTTGGAGAGGTTTTCCAAACTGCGTATCTGCCTGAGATGTGAAATTTTATTATTTAAACTGTGAGGCTTAGATTATGGCCCTCAAATGCTAATTAAGCAGTGGGATTCTTATTTCTTTTTTTTTTTTAAGTTTATTCATTTATTTTGAGAGAGAAAGAGAGCGGGAGAGGGGCAGAGAGAGAGAGAGAGAGAGAGAGAATCCCAAGCAGGCTCCGCACTGTCATCACAGAGCCCGACGCTGGGCTCAAACTCCAGAGCTATGAGATCATGACCTGAGCTCAAATCAAGAGTGGGTCACTTAACCGACTGAGCCACCCAGGAACCAACTTCTAATAATGTTCAAATGGTAGTTTCTTCGGTAAGTAGTACACTACAGTACATGTATGTGTGAAGTGATTGTTAAATGAAGTGTCAAACTAAATTTTCTTCTCAGTTTATTTGGTAAGTACAAACTTTTACAAGGGTTGGTCTAGGTTGTTTTTGTTTTTGTTTTTGACTGGGCTAATTTACATGCAGTAAAGTGAACAAATTATAGTGGACCTACAGCTTAGTGAATTTTTGTATGTTTATACCCGTATCACCATCTCCAGATCAACACTTCAAATCGGATATAACCATAGGTATATGTTCTGTAGTTTGGTTTGGGTGGTTATGTAGGTGTGTGCAGTATAAATGTTTTATATGGAGTGACTATAGTTACCCCTTGGATAAGCACAGAACTTCAAATATAGTCTTCAGTTTTTAAGCAGTGTATGTTAAGTGTTTAGAGAAATAAAATGACCTTAATCCATGTCGTAGAAGGATATGGAAATTAATTGCATGATTTCTGCAGATAAAAGCTGCCTAAAAAAACCCAAAAACTGCCTAAGAACTTTTAACCCTGACATGGCTCAGGTCTGCCCATTCCAGTAGGTGCGCGCACACACACACACACACACACACACACACACACACACTGGACACAGTCCCCCTTCGTTCTCCTCCTGGCCCACCTCACTCTTCATACGTAGTGAAGGAGAAAGATGCTTGCACCTAGTGAAGTGAGGAAGGGGCCAGCTTCCTTTCAATGTGACGTCCCCCTGTCACCCAGGAGGACTGCCTGTGGGGCACATCTGCTGGATTGGAGGCAGGGGGTGAGCGGTTGAGACCTAGGGAAAGGACCTGGATGGACGCTGTGTCACCTGGAGTCTATTCCCAGAAAGACCACTTTTAGCCGGAATGTCTTTAATGTCTCGTTTAACTTCTCTGGCCCTACTGTCTCTAAACCTGGTAAAGTCGTGCCCGACAGCCTCGTGGAGCTGTGTGGTCTTTATATGAGGGAAGTCATATGAAGGTATTTGGCAGATGGTAAAGCATTAGGAAGGGAACATGTGTGCATCTCTCTCTGTAGCTTGTTCCTTCCCTCTCTGTGCTCCCGCTCTGTGCTGCCGCAGGGAATCTTGTGGGGGAGAGCAACTGAAAGAGAGGTACTGAAAGAAAATAATTTTAATACGATATAATTTAACAAACAGTTTTCATATACCTTATCCCCCTCGATTCTCACATAATTCTAAAAAGAACCATAGTATGCCCAGTTGACGTGTGAGGAAACTGATGTTCAGAAAGGTTAATCTTTCCCAAAAGGAACTAACAAATCCGTGCCAGAGCCGGCGTGTGTGTTTACATTGTGGGATTCTGCAGCCTTACAGCTGCCTACACTTCAGTCGGACTTTTATCAATTCTTAGTTTTCTGATAATTGTCTCTGGCTTGGGAAACATTCATCCTGAGTCTCGGTCAGACCTCACATATTCTAACTGTAAAATTCCACTTTCTGCAGTTCTCCATCCTGGGGTAAAACTGCGGGTCCGTCCTTTTCAAACCGTTTGAGTCGGATATTGTGTATTTCTATATTATGTATGCGTAAGAACACCTGCATACTAAAGGGATCGGTATTCTAAATGTATTATGCCAAACACTAAAAAAAAGGCGGGGGGTGGGGGGCGCCTGGGTGGCTCAGTCAGGTGAGCGTCTGACTTCAGCTCAGGTCTTGATCTCACGGTCTGTGGGTTCGAGCCCCACGTCGGGCTCTTTGCTGACAGCTCAGAGCCTGGAGCCTGCTTCGGATTCTGTGTCTCCCTCTCTGTCTCTCTGCCCCTCTCCTGCTCATGCTCTGTCTCTCTCTTTCTCTCAAAACTGAATAAACATTAAAAAAAAATGCAGGGGTACCTAGGTGGCTCAGTTAAGCGCCTGACTTCAGCTCTGGTCATGATCTCACAGTTCGTGGGTTTGAGCCTCGCATCGGGCTCTGTGCTGAACACCTGCTGGGAGCCTAGAGCCTGCTTCGGGTTCTGTGTCTCCCCCTCTCTCTGCCTCTCCCCCGCTCATGCTCTCTCAAAAATGAATAAATGTTAATAAATAAACAAAAATAAATGTATTATGTAAATGCTTGTTATATTTAAAATGTATCCCTTCCCCCCCCCCCACATTTTAGTGTTCGAAAGAATCCTCAAACCAAGAAAATACAAATTACCTCTTCCATCTTTAAAGTTACGGCATATGTAAGTGTTGAAGGGGAATTTGCAACCAATCAATTTAATTACTGGGTATTAACAGGGTTGTTACAATGGGAGTTAGCAACTAGTGCGATGTTATGTCTAGGGGAAAAGATGATGGATGATATTTAGTGTTTTTGTCAAAATTAGAAGTTGATAAGTTACGCTTTTATTTGGAGAGCCATACAAACGTCCCCCCTGGCCTCTTTTCTGTTGTCCCTGTCTAATAATAGTCTGTCCTTATTTAAGAGCGAAATGTGTGACTCAGATGTAGTAGAACACATTCTCCAGTTTGTCGAACCATAGCTTCTAGGGCAGATAAGTAAGGATGTTGTAAAGATGTCTGTATATCACAGAATCTGATGCTTGAATTCTAGTGTCCTATAAAAGATTGTTAGCACATTTGAAGCAGTTTCTAAGTATCTTTATTCAATCACTTAACAAATACTATTAAGTGCCGGTTGTGTGTCCCCCGCTGTGTTGGGCATTTTGTGGTGATAAACAAAAGAAACAAAGTTGCTTCCCTCATAGTATGTAAAGATCACATTCTAAAGGAAAGCAAAGATAGAAGAAAATTGCAAAACAAAGTTTTGCACTATTAGCACTTTAAAAGCACTTTTTCAAAAGAGAAGATTTCCTTTTAGACTATAAGTTCCTTAAGGTCGAGAATTATATGCATTTGTATTGTACATATGTACTGTTAGCCCAGTAGGCTGCTGTCAGTAAATATTTTAAAGTATCAGTTAATTACCAATTTAATTGTCAAAGATTTGATGTAAGTTTCATGACATTTTAGCAGAAAATATATAGTAGTTAAATATGTTTACTATTACTTACATGTAGTTGTAGACTAAATAACCTAGGTTTATCTTTTTCAGGATTCCGCTGGCATGTGCTACCCTTCAACAAAGTCTCATGAACAGACATTTTCTTACTTTCTTGTGGATCCGATCAGGCGTCATGTTCATGTTCTATACCACTGTTACGGTGTGGGGGAAATGTCTTAACAGTATTCTTTCAGATTATCGATTTTACTGTTTTTACCAATTTTTTATTTTGACGTCATTTTATAGCGTCTCCTTTGCCAGTTAATTTAAGTAAAATGTAGAGAAGCCGCATAGAACAGAAGGACGCAGTACAAGATGCCTGTCCTTAGATTTGCCTGGAGTGGCAGCATAGGGACCGACCTCCATCCCTACCACGGTCTACACCAATATAGTTGTGGACAATTTACAGAAAGTTACAAGGAACCAAAAATCCAGTCCGTATCTGTCGCATTAGGATTCAAGTAAGGCCTCGATTTTCCACGTATTTTACTTTAGAAGCTAATTAATTTTAGCTTGAAACTGTGGCAGAAAACTGACCATCTCTCCACTGATCATTATTATCAACTGTTAGCTTTTCAAATTTGAGTTTCATTTAATTGCATTTCTTCATTGCATAAAGATTTACACGTCCAGGGTGGAAAATGCATAACAATTCCTTTGCTTCGTTTGTCCCAGTTAAAATCCTCAATAAAAAAGTCATGTTCTGAAAGTAATCATGTTCTGAAGTCTTTTAGCACATAATAAATTACCTCTGCGGCTGCCCCACAGCTGGCCGAGGATCCACCTCTGAACAGAGTTGCCCCGATGGTCTCACTGAGGTGGCAAGAGAGGAAAGAACAGGTCTCTTAGGCTACATTCTCCTGTTTCCTCATTACTTTCCAAGAATGAATATATAACTTAGGTTTCTCTCATGGGAAAAATGACCAACCTGTACCCAGAGGAACGGAGAGAGCCTGCGGGAAATGTTGGGACTTTGAGGAGAGGCAAGTTTGGAGTCTGTGTTTGTGTGTCGTAAGGACAAGAGTGATGACCTTGGATTTGTGCCTGTGGATTTACCTGAAAAGCAGCCACCAATTAGCTAGACAGTTCGGGGGGAGACGGGTTGTGTCACCTGTGATGCCCAGCCCAGTGCTTGGCATATTCCGCGTCTACTGGGCGAATATTTTCCAGACACGTTCATGACATCCACAGATATTTCTTAAACCGTGTAAGAAAAGTCAGATTAAGAACTGAAGTGTCGCACCCGTCCTGCCCTACCACACGGACCCAACAACCTGGGGACTCTCCCTCAATCACCAGGTCAGCCGGTCGACGATTCTGCCTGTGCATCAGCTCCGTGCAAGGTGCACCATCCCCGAGCCCAGTAGTGAAGGTTGTCTGTCAGAGCGTGTCCCCAGACGGGGATTGCGGCCTGAATCCAGAGATGGAAGACGGCGGCGTGAGCTGGGCCTGGGAGGGCCCCAGTCTGGGGTTCCACAGCACTGGGACGGGGGGTGGGGGAGTCTCAGCAACAGAGAAGAGCCTTCCCCCCAACTCGCACCCCGTGTGGGGGGGCGTGATGTGGTGGGTGCTGGAGCCTGGCGCTGGGACCAAAGTCCAGGACTCACAGATGGGCTGGTCTTCTCTCTGCTGTAGAGGTGGGGGTGCAAAATACCTTTGAAGAAAGATTGCTTCATTGTTTGGGGATAATCACTGTAATGATCTATCTGTGATTATGCAAATTATCTCCATGGGGGTATAATAGCATCCCGCTAAAGAATGTGGGCCGAGCAGTCAGATTGCCTGGATTCTGAATTCTGCCCGGACTTGCTGTGTGACTTTGGGTTCACTAAAACTTCTCTGTGCCTGAGTTGTCTCATCTGTAAAGTGGGGAAAATAATAGGACTCCTTCATAGGTTATTGTGAAGATTGTTAGAATAGTGCCAAGCACATAGTTTAAGTGTGAATTTTGGCTCTTTTCATTCTCTATTGAGGAATATGAAAAAATCAGGAGCTAAACTGTCTGCATAACAATGTGAAAAGCTGTCTTTCTTAAGGTCAGAATTGCTTTTCTTTTGTAAATTTTTATTTACTTTTGAGAGAGAGACAGAGAGACAGAGCACAAGCCGGGGAAGGGACAGAGAGAGAGACACAGAATCCAAAGCAGGCTCCAGGCTCCGAGCTGTCAGCACAGAGCCCGACGTGGGGCTTGAACTCACGAGCGGTGAGATCATGACCTGAGCCGAAGTCTGACGCTCAGCCGACTGAGCCGCCCAGGCGCCCCTGTAATTGCTTTTTTATAGGTTATATTATTATTAACTCGACTAAATACGATATGAAGGGCAGGAACACTAGTTTTCCCCACTCTGGGCCCCAGAGAATGTAGAGGACATAAGCTTGTACTCCCAAGAATTTCTCTGGCAGCATTTTGCACACTTGGAATTATTTGCTCACCTCTGGGGTGCCTGGCTGGCTCAGGTCGGTGGAGTGTGTGACTCTTGATCTCAGGGTCATGAGTTCAAGCCCCACGTGGGGCGTGGAGCCTACTTAAAATAAAGATTAAGAAATTAAAAAAAAAAAGAATCTATTTGCTCGCCTGACCTATTTATAGTAATTTATTCAATGTCTGTCTTGGAAACAGGACCTGTGTCCTGTGGTCCACCCTTGAATCCCCAGTGCCTAGCATGGTGCGGGACGCGGGATCGACACCCAGTGTCTGTTCTCAGACTGATGGACGGAAGCTGGCCCTGGGGGGGTGCATGCGGGAGGGGAAGGGCGGCTGAGTGAGTGCACACATCTCCTCCGGCTGCCCGCAGCCCCGTGCTCCTTCCACACACTGGTATAGTCTGGACGCAGCCATCCTGTGTGGAAGCGAATACGTAGCCTGGGAGTGCGCCAGGACAGAACGGTCCCTGGAGAACGCAGCCCGCAGAAGCAGGCTGTCATCTGCTGGCGTGAGAGACTGCATGGTGACAAGTGACAACAGAATGATTTTGGGGACTTGAGAGAATTCTTCAGAAATTCTGAAAGTTACTTGAGGGAAGAAGACTGACAGGATTACAATTTGGACACTTCAAAAGGGGGCTTAGGCTGAAGACCAGAGAACCTGGGACACCGAGGTCCCACGAGCAAAAACAATACAGAGGTATAAAAACACAAAGTGGTTTTTTGGGGCGCCTGGCTGGCTCCATTGGAAGAGCATCCAACTGTTGATCTCAAGGTCATGAGTTTCAGCCCCACATTGGGTGTAGAGATTACTTAAATGAACCTCACACACACACACAAACGCAAGGTGGTTTGGGGGACAGGAGTATAGCTGGCTAGTTGGAACGGAGGGTCTTGTCCAGGAGTTCTGGACGATAGCATAGAGACGGATTGCTGAGGACTTGGTCACTGAGGGCTGTGGGTGCAAAACTAGGAAATTTAAATCCTCTCTTTTTGAAAGATTTTATTATTTTTTTAAAGTAATCTCCACCCCCAACTCTTGATCTCGAACTCACAACCCTGAGATCAAGAGTCACGTGTTCCGCTGACTGAGCCAGCACAGTGCCCCATAATTTAAGCCTTTTAAGTAGGTGATGTATAGCAGTCATTAAAGACTTTTGAGCAGGTTGGTCGCATCGTAAAAGTGGTATTCTGGAAAGATTAATCTGGCAGTGATGAAGTGGGGTGAAGAAAGTCCAAAATCCAAAGATCAAATAGATTATTATAGTTGTCAAAGCACAGAACTGACTGATCTGAGTAGGAAGCGAAAACTTTCAGTGGGTCGCGAAGTATGTGACAGTGGAACGCTCACCAGAAAAAACCAAATATGGCCCCAAACAGTTAGCAAGTGGCTGTATTATGGTGTGTTGTGTATCTGGTGGCAGGATGGGGAAGTGGGGCTGTGGTAGGAAGTTGTGGTCAGCAGGGGAAACCCCTCGTCCTGCCTGTCGCTCAGGTCCCCACCCCAGGCTTGGAAACCGGAGTCTTGTCGGTTCTTACAGCTGCCCGGAGGCTTCTCAGTCATCTAGTCAACCGGCAAGTATTTGTTAAGAACTGGTGTCACTTATTCTTTAACAAATGTTTATTGATTGCCTACTATGTGCTGGGCACTTTCTAGACACTTGCAGATACGGCAACGAACCAAACGGACACAGTTTCTGTGCTCGAGAGTTTATATGCTGGTGCCGCAACAGGGTTAGGTGTGGTGAGGGATAAAAAGATCTATTCAATTACTCTCAACAAGTGCGCCCTTTTGTTGGAGACATGCCACACTCACAGGTCTTAATTTTTTTCAATCTGATGGGTGTGAAATGGCATTCATTATTTTTTTTTCAACGTTTTTTATTTATTTTTGGGACAGAGAGAGACAGAGCATGAACGGGGGAGGGGCAGAGAGAGAGGGAGACACAGAATCGGAAACAGGCTCCAGGCTCCGAGCCATCAGCCCAGAGCCCGACGCGGGGCTCGAACTCACGGACCGCGAGATCGTGACCTGGCTGAAGTCGGACGCTTAACCGACTGTGCCACCCAGGCGCCCCTGGCATTCATTATTTTAATTGCTCTTTTTTTTATGAGGTAGAGCATCATTTTATATATTTTCTTGATCACGTAGATGGATTGTCGTGGGCACCCCCAGGGTTGGGAACCACTGCTCTACTCTACTTCCTTAGTTTAAAAGAGAGAGAGAGAGAAAAAAAAAAAGAGCACGAGAGAGTAGATGAAAACGGAAGAACAAAGGAAAGAAGAAAAGGCAGGGAAGTATGCGGTCTCCCAGTAAAAGCTGCGTTAATTAGCACTGGAAGCGGCGTTCAGGGCCACATTTAGCAGCGTCCACCTGGCAGACGGCGGCTGCTGGCGCACCCGAGAGCCTCTGATGTAAGTTTCCGCCTCCTGACTCAGGGTACACGTCAGAGTTCACTGGCACAGGCAGGCTCCACTGGGTTGGAGGAAGGTTGAAACTTACCATTCCTGTTTGTCCTTTTTTTTTTTTTTTTTTTTTAAGAGAAAAAATTGGTCACTGGGCTGGGCTTCAGCAAACACTAGGCCTCGGCAAATCACGTTTCTTACTTTTTTCATTACTAGAACGGTGCGAGAGAGAAATAGTAAAGTGAAGACCATGTGGACAATAGAAATTAATTTTTATTCAACCAAATTCTTGACCAACTGTCACCCTGTATTCCCTTAACATATTGTAGAATAAAAGTTATTTTGCTCAGAAGGACTTTGTACATCTACCGTTAGACCTACCACCAAATCCTGAGGGAGGCTGGGGCAGTCGGGAGCCAAGGATGATGCATCGTGAGAGGCTTTCTTGAAAAAGGAGCTGAAGTACACTGCCTTTAAAGTTTTTATTTGAGAGAGAGTGGGGGGAGGGGCAGAGAGAGAGGGGGAGAGAGAGAATCCCAAACAGGCTCCGCAGCGATCAGCACAGAGCCCGAGGGTGGGGCTCAGTCTCACAACCGTGAGATCACGGCCTGAGCCAAAATCAAGAGTCGGATGCTGAACTGACCGAGCCCCCCCCGGCCACCCCACCACTGTAAGACTTTAAGCAAGGGACTGGTGTACATTTTGAAAACTGGAAAGATCACTGTGGCTGTTGTACGGTAAACAGGCATGAGAGGACATGGGGAAACTGTCACCGTTTGGTGAGAAATGGAGCCACTTTGAGCAAGGATGGTGTCAGTAACGACAGAGAGTCATGGGCCGAGTTGTGTCATCCCCAAAGCTCCTACATGGAAGTCCCAAACCCCTGTGTCGGGAGGTAAGGCCTTCAAAGAGGAAATTACAGTAAAATGAGGTCGTGTGGCGGGGTCCTCACCCCACCCGACCGGTATCCTGATAAGGAGATAAGGACACAGAGACCCCAAGGGAAGGCGTGTAGAGACGCCAGAAACTAGCCGTCTACGAGCTGAGGGGGACCTTGGGAGCACCCACCCTGCGACACCTTGGGAATGGATTTCTGGCCTCCAGGACGGTGGGAACGTTCATTTCTGTCATCACACCCTGTGCTACTTTATTCTGCAAGCCTCACCACCTGAGACCTGGAAGGAAATGGATGTCTTACACGTGAGTTTTAGGCCCAGAACCAGTGTTACTTGATGGACTGAATTAGGGGTGGGGAATGGAGACTAGAGAAGTCAAGGATGACTCTCAGGTACCCGGTTTTAGTACTTTTAGAACAAATCTACTCAAAATGTTTGACAAGAAACAATCTTGGAAATAAAAGGGCAACATTGGTTGAAGGCCTTGAGATCTGGAAAAGAAAGATGGGAATTATTTTTTTTCTGAGTTGCCTTATTAATCACAGCTACATGTTTTGTTTATGTTTTGGGGGTTTGTTTTGTTTTGTTTTGTTTTTTAAGTAGTCGTCACAACCAACATGGGGACCCAACTGAGCGAGCCGGACACCCCAAGAAAGATGGGAATTAAATGAAATGGGATATGGGCGCCCAGCTGGCTCAGTCAGTACATCATGGGACCCTCAATCTCAGGTTGTGAGTTCAAGGCCCATATTGGGTACAGAGACTAGTTAAAAATAAAATCTTTTTAAAAAAGTTAAAAAAATTAAATGGGATAACGTATGTGCAAACGTCAAGCAAATATAAGTCGTTGTTGACTTTACCATAGTTGTTGTTAGTGTCTGATACACAAGAATCTACTCTAGGTTGTTCTGGGAGAGCAAGGGTGGGACCAGCACTTGAGGGAAATGGGTATAGAATCATAGAAGATTGATGGGAGCAAGAAAGGCCAGAAGGAGCCTGGGAGACCGGCCAGGAATTGGCTGTAGGAATCGAGGTGTAAGCCGAGTAGTGTGTGATGTCTCTGGGAAGGTCAAAGGGACTGGAGACAGTTAGTAAACATACATGTATATATTAAACAGCCAGAAAGGAGATGTAACTAAAACACCTGCCATTTTCTACATGGTCAGCAATCTGTATGGTTTTGGGCCATTTACCCCAGTGCTGCCCAACAGAGCTTTCTGAGATAAGGAGAGTGTTCCAGACCTGTGCTGTTTAATCCCAAAGCTACTAGCCATGTGTGTAGCTATTGAGCTAATAATACTAGCTTGAAACACGGCTAGTGTTATTAAGAAACTGAATTTTCTCTTTAGTATGTGAGTAGGGGTCACCACATTGGAGAGTGCAGGTCTCTCAAGACGATGAGTTCCTCTGTGTAAAAGGAGAGAGCTGGGCGAAGAGATCTCTTTGGCTTTTAGTTAAAAAATGCTGTCATTCCAGTTCAACACAACCAATTCATGCATACACTGTAAGGGTTCAAATTTTGACCTCCAAAAACATTATTCTTTTTTTTTTTTTTTTTTTTATTTATTTATTTTTGGGACAGAGAGAGACACAGCATGAATGGGGGAGGGGCAGAGAGAGAGGGAGACACAGAATCGGAAACAGGCTCCAGGCTCCGAGCCATCAGCCCAGAGCCTGACGCGGGGCTCGAACTCACGGACCGCGAGATCGTGACCTGGCTGAAGTCGGACGCTTAACCGACTGCGCCACCCAGGCGCCCCCAAAAACATTATTCTTAAAGAACGTTATATTATACACTTTCACACCTAGAAAATATGTAAATAATTTAAATATGTAAGTGATGTAAAGTAAATGTGTAAATAATGATGTTCACAAATGGTAATCACGTATAGATGACGTTGTGTTTAGTGCAGCACAGTTATCTTACTGAGAAGAACACGGGGTCCCTGCAGAGGGTTCAGAAGACTGCAAGGAGGTGGTGAAGGACTTGATTAAGAAACAAGACACTGGGTAAAGCTTAAGGAACTGGTATTGTTCAGAAACAAAGACTTAGGGAAGACTTATTAAAAGTTACATTCACGTTTACAGAGGGTTATTAGAAATGGTGTCCAGATGTTCTCCACGTATTAGAGCACTAGAAACATAGGTTAAAGAGGAAATAAGTTAGATATCGAGAGGCGCTTTCAGAGAGTTTCGTATATTAAATTCTAAAAAGAAATTTAATGGTTTTTAAACATTTCTTGTGCCACATATCATGTTGAAGATACACATATATCAAAACAACAGTCATGGGGCTCCTGGGTGGCTCAGTCAGTTGAGCTCCAACTCTTGATTTTGGCTCAGGTCATGATCCCAGGGTCATGGGATAGAGCCCCGTTGGGGCAGAGCCTGCTTGAGATTCTCTCTCCCTCTCTCTCTGCCCCTCCCCTGCTCGTTCTCTCTCTTTCTGTCTCTCAAAATAAATAAAAATTTAAAAAATACGATACTCATATAATATTAAAATATAAACAATTTGGAGTCAGTATTTAATGGATCTTTTAAAATAAGATTAATTGTCAGCTTTCTGATAAGATTCAAGACATCACTTTTGGAGATCCTTTACAACATAATTTTTTTAATTACCAAAGATATATTATGTGCTAGATACAGATATTTATAGAATAAATAATAAGATTAAGGGGATACTTAGCTATAAAACAGTGAAGATGATATTTACAAAGCATGTTACTTATTATTTATAGAATAAAAACAGAATGTGAAGTGTAATATCAAGTTCTCAACATTAGCATGCATCAGAACCACCTAGAGGGGCTCAATAGGGGCTCAATCGGTTAAAACCCCGATTGTTGTGTTCACCCCTGGAGTTTCCGTAGGTCTGGGTTACGGCATGAGAATGTCCATATCTTAAGTTTTCAGTGAGGCTGCTGCTGGTTCAGGCACCACACCTTGAGAACCACTGACAGAGAACATGGTGTCCTTAGTATTTTTAGAAGTCACCTTTTCATTTCCAGTATAATTTAGTAAGTAGAGTACATGATGAGCTCTAGTAGCCTTTACTTTCAAGCCTGGACGTGGAAGGCGCACGCCCCAGGAAGGCTCTTTGAAACTTCTAGGATGTGTCCCACAGGGGTCTGCCCTAGGCTGGTGGGGCTTCGTACTCCAAAGTTTTTCCCATCTAGCTATCAGGACTCCCATACAGAGATAACTTGAGACAGATTTTATAATAAAAGAAATCTAATTAAATGATTATTTTTAAGTAGACCCCATAGCCACTGTGGGCGCGAACTCACGACTCAGATCAGGCGTGGCCTGCTCTACCGACTGAGCGGGCTAGGCGCCCCTGATCTCGGGATTCTTAAGCCGCATGATGCCACAATAAAAACTCATTCATACTTGTTATTTTATGTACTCTTCATTATTATGCTGTGAAACAGTCATTATTACACCAATTACTGTCCTGGCCCGGCACATAATCGGTCCCCTACATGTAGGTAGACAAATGTTTCACGAATTTTCACCTGCTGTGAGCCAGATGCACAATTCACACCCGCGGCAAGACCCAGAAACAGAACAAGCCCGAGCTTGGAGGTTATTGAAGCCAAGAGCGCATAAAACCCGAGGGTGGTCGGGCGAGATCTCCAGGTTCAGTAGAAAGGGAGGCCTCGGGACCCTCAGATAGACAGGGGTGGGTTCTCTCTCCCTCTCTCCCTGCCGAGTCTCAAGTCAGACCCTCCCTAACTGCATAACCCACAGCCCTTGTGGTATGAAAACCCCTAAAAATATCTTGTCCCGTCATTTGTTTTCCTAAACAACTCTGTATTTGGAATGACATTCTGTGTCTTCATACTTTCAACCTGACTTCCCAAAGATCAACCCAGCTTTGTCCTTAACAATTAACATTATGACCACATCACTGTAAACCACCACTTATTGGTTAATAGAAATAAATAAAAATTTCCTTAGGTAACAGGGGTCCTAAACCCCTTTATCATTCTGCATAAGTAAATCTGACAACACTTTGGAACTGCCTGAAATTAACTACACTATTCCTGAGGGAGTGTTTGAATTCTGGAATCTGACAGGTAGATTCAGATGTAAATCCATGTTCTAGCAGTACAACTTTAGTCAAGTTATTCAACTTTTGTATGCCTGTTTCTTCATCTAGGAGAGATTTTTTCTTTTTTTAAAGAGGATTGGAAGACCCTCATGAGGTCTCCATCCATACACTTATTTGTTTCTAATGTCTATTTACTTAAGAGAGAGTGCATGGGGGGGGGGGAGAGAGAGAGAGAGAGAGAGAGAGAGAGAGAAAGAGAGAGAATCCCAAGCAGGCTCTGAGCTGTCAGTGCCGAGCCCGACATCCCACAAGCTGTGAGATCATGACCTGAGAGGAAATCAAGAGTCAGATGCTCAACCGGAAGAGCCACCCAGGTACCCCAGGAAATTAGTGATTTTAACATGCATTGATTGCAATCCAATATAGTTGTATTCACAGATATACCAGATAATTACAAAATTTACTTAAATATTAATTCATAACCCATTGCAGACAGTATCACTTGGTAAGAGGACGTTTATTTAGAGTTGTACAAAGCATGCCTTCTTGTAATCATGTACGTACATCTCTGGGATGATGGTAAACTGGTGACTGGACTAGTGCAGTTATATAGATCTTGGTCAGTGAAATACATGGGGAATGGAATTGAAGGCAGAGATGATTATGAGGTTGAAGGAGTGAGTTATGATTTCTAAACTGAATTGGGAAAGAAGTGAGAACAAGGGAGTGACAGGTTGGTAGAAAAGAGGGAGATAATGCTATATGAGGCGTGAGTGATGAAACCAGAGAACCAAGTGGTTATTAAAAGAATAGTATAACAGACCCTGATTTCCCAACTGGCGTATTTCTGAATATGACCGTGTGGACACAGGAGCTGGTGGCTAAGGTGGAGTGGACGGGAAGGTCCACTGGAGTGGAAGGAGTGCAAGTCGTTGTAGGAGTAGCATTTTGAGACAGTGACCTACACAGACACTGAAGATCATGATCTTTTTGTGACGAGCATCCCCTGTCTCCAGTGCCTTAAACTGGGAATCGCTCCAAAAGCAGAGCTGGAGAGGAAGAGAGGGGACCAAGGACTGAATGCATGTTATCTTTATCCATTATTAACCTGTGACTGAAATTTTGTAGATAAAAAATAGTAAATGACAAAATCTTGGTTAGTGTACAGAGGTACTCAGAGAACATAAAGTCACTCCTCTTCCAATCCACTCATCACAGGAATTTTGTTCTCAGTTTAATGGGAGATGTAACAATATTGAGCAAAGCAACCTCTGCTGTACCCTGAGCCCTGTAACTGGTGTCCCCAGCCACAGAGGTTCTAGTTAAGGGATAGCTTCCATTAAAGCCCTAGATTTTCTATCACTTTGGTTCTTGAAAGTTTAAGTTTTTAATGCACAGTTTCTGCCCACAGGCTTTGTTTGTGTAGATTGACTATTGGATGTGAGGGGAAGAGACTGACAGTACGGTCCCGGAGAGGCCACAGCACAACACATGGGGCAAGTGATCAATGACAGGTACACAGAACTCCCCAGATGCCCTCAACTGGGGGAAGGGCCGACTTTATGCCCACTGGCTCATTTAAGGCTTCCACAATTGAAGTAGGTGTTATTACTTTGACCCCAATGTTAAATTAAAGAACAGGAAATGAGTAATGCGCCCAACGTGTCATAGCTACTAAATGGAGGAAATGGGATCTGAACTCACATCTCCCTAACTCCAGAAGCTACAAGTTTGTGCTTAAATGGTCTTGACATTTGGGGTTGGTGAGAAGTCCCAGAGGCGATCATGGGTCTACTGACGCAGATCCCTTTGGAGGAAAGTGGGGTCCGGAGCAGTGGGGTGGAATCTGGAGTGCGCAGCCTCCCTTCTGGCCTGCCCGGACCACACCAGGTGATGGGTGATAGCGATCCCTGCTCAGAATTCTCCAGGGCATGTCCTGGCTGGAGGAAGACATTATCTCGCTGCTCAGGAAATTTTTTCTTGCTCAGTCCTATTTATACATCTGTTGCACTAACATTACAGAAGAAATCCTTAAAAAAGCTAGATTTCTCTAGCATGGGCTACTAGCTTTAAAATCAGAGTGATGTTGCACAACCCTGTGAATACACTAAAAATACTGAATTGCTTAAATGGACGGTGTGTATGGTATGCGAATCACATCCCAATAAAGCTGTTTTTTAAAAGAGCAGATTGAATGCATTTAAAAGCAAATTTTCATTGCTTTAGAGTGATTTCGATGGCCTCCTCGCATACAGGACACTGCCACAGGAGAAGCAGGCATCCAGAGCCCCCTGTGCCTGGCGTAAGGAAGAATGCGTGTAACCTGAGTTCAGCCCTGATTTTTTCTGCGGCCCAGGATGTCATGACTAGGTTCCAAGCTTGAATGCAAATTAAAAAAAAGTTTTCACTTAAAAAAAAATAAACACTGAGTCTCCAAAACTCCTCCCATCCGGGGGCATACAGCCACTCCCCCGCAGTCCCCCCCCCCCCCACTTCCCCCCCCCCGGCCGGCCCCCGCCCCCCCCCCCCATCCCCCCCCCGCCCCCCACCTAGGTCCCCGGGGTCCCCCTGCCCCCACGCCATCCCCCCACAACCCGCGTAGCCGGGCTCCAGTACCCGCACCTGGGCCCCCGGGTCGACCCCACACCTGGGCCCCTGTCCCTCCTCCCCCTGGATCCCCCCGATCCTGCCCTTGGGCCCCCGCCCGCCCCCCGACCTGGGCCCTCCCGCATCCGCACCTGGGTCCGCGCACCGGCCCCTGCGCCTTGGATTCCCCGGCACGCGGGCCCCCGCGCCCCTCGGATTCCCCCCACCTCCGCGCCCCCCGGATTCCCCCGCACCCGGGCCCCCGGGGTGCCCCCGCACCCGCACCTGGGCGCCGCCCGCCCGCCCCGCCTCCCCGGGGGCCGCGCGCGCGGGTGGGTCACGTGCGGCGGGCCGGCGGGGCGGGCCGGGCGTCTGCAGGAATGCGGCAACTCGCGGGCGAAAGTTCCTGCGCGCGCCGGCCGCGGACCCGGGGCGGGCGGGCGCGCAGAGGAAGGAAGGGCCGCGAGGAGGCGGGGCCGACGCGCCGCTCGGGCGGGCGGCTCTCTCAACTTTAGTTTTGGCGTCGGCGGCGAGTTTCTGTCTCAGTCGGGCGCAGCCGCCGCCGGGGGAGAGAGAGGGAGGAAGGAAGGAAGGAACTCCGGGAGCAGAGCGGGCAGCGGGGGAGGGGAGCCCCCGCCGCCCCTCCCGAGCGCAGCCGGCGGGGGCGCGGGCGGGGGGCGCGGGGTCGCGGCCTGTCCCCCCCCGGCCCCGCGAGCGCCCAGAGGGCCGCCGCCGCCGTCCCCCCTCCACCCCCCCCCCGGGCGGAGCCCTCGGCCGCGTCGTCGGGCCGGCGCCGAGC
>NC_064808.1:110266488-110286244 GCF_023721935.1 Panthera uncia | reverse complement strand
GGGGGTAGGAGGGTCCGGGGAAGTCCGGCCTGGGAGGGGAGGGGGAAGGGGAAGAGGGTCCGGGGGAGTCCGGCGGAAGAGGGGAGAGGTGGGGTCCCGAGGGAACGGGGGTGGGGGGCGCTGGCGTCCCCGCGGTGAGCGGCCGAGGTGGCGGCGTGGAGCGCGGGCCCCTGTCCTGCGGGGCACCTCGGGCCACCCGCGTCTCCGGGGGAGTCGGATAATTGTTCTCTTGTTTTGCCCTGTTGCTCGGGGTGGGGGTTGGAGCTGGGCGCCTGGTTTCTGGCTCTTTCTCCCGCCCGCTCCCGAGAGCGCCCGGCGGCGTCCAGGCTTTCCTGGAAGGCGCTGCGGGCTTAGCGCGGGGGCGGCCGGGCGTGGGGACCCAGGGGGGCCGTGCGGGACTCTGGAGGGGGCACGGGGGGCCGGGTGGGGGGGGGGCCTGGGGGGCCGGGGGGCGCCTCGGCGGGCGGCGCCTCGGCGGGCGGCGGGCGGGCTCTCTCTCCCCCCCACTCTCCCGCCCGGGACCCCGGGCGCTCTGTGCGGAGCGGCGGTGACCAGCCGGAGGCCGGGGACACGCCGCCGGGAGAGTGTTCGCATTCCGACGGTCTGGGTCCTCCGGTTTGGTCACGTCTTTTCTTTTCTTTTTTTTTTTAAAAGAACTTGCTGCAGGCTAAGCTTCAGCGTAGGAACTTTGCCCAAACGTTAATTGGTTTTCCAAATACTGCGACGTAGTTGGTGCAGTAGCTCGATCGGGAGGAAGGGTTCTGGCCTCCGGTCCCCCCGTTGGCGCTCTCCTGCCGCACAGCTCGGGGTTCAGGGCCCAGAGAAACTCCCTTGAGTTGCTGGCAAAGCCCCGGGTTAGGCCGGAGCTGGGAACCGCCGCTTCCTTTGTGAGAGGTCGGCCCAGGTGTGCCGTGCCCCCTCCTCCGAGCCTCGTGTGGGTAGAGGTGTGCTCCGATGCAGGTTACTTCCTGCGCTTGGAAAGCGTAACCCACGCAGGAGGATGAACTTCCCATTTTGTGGCATCTGTAGGCCACAAAGAATTGCAACGGAAAAGTTGCAAAAAAAAAAAAAAAAACCACCACAATTTTTTAGTAAATGACTACGAGAATTTCCGTCGGCAAGTTTATGGATTCATACTATTCGTAATCTATAGTTTTGTTTGGTTTAGATAAGTTTCTTAACCAAGTGTTGTGCATCTGCAAATTTGATTTTTATTTCTGCTAGGGATTTCCTAATTCGAGTTTATGCTGATCAAGAACTCAGCAGCCCAGCTGATTTTAAGGCATAAATGCCTCAGCTGATTGCTTCCAGTCTTTCCCATATGAATCTAGGAAATTCTTACTTTAATAACCAAACCCAAATTCTAATCAGGAATTAGCTATGCTAGATTATGAAAAGTATGAATGTGGATCGTAAACAGTACTGTTCACAAACTATTGGATATAAGTTCATTTGTGTATATATATGTGTATATACATATCTGTAGATATATAGATGTATATATGTATGTATATATATACACATATATCTATAGATGTATACATGTATGCGAGAAGCTGTTTGCAAATGAGAAAACTGAGGCTTGCGGAGACTGAGATTTGATCTCTGTCACACTGGCCAGTTTGGACTGGAACTCAGATCTTTGGGGTCCGCTTGGAAAGTTTTTTCCTGCCATTATATACTTGTAAACATGTAAGTGTGTATATTCTTACTACATTGCAGTTAAATTGTTGACATTTTTATCGTCTGGGTACAACTGCGCTGTTGTTTTCATTTCGTTAGGTGTCTGTAAGAACATTTGAAAGATTCTGAATCTTTCACATTCATTAAAAGTTGTGTAGTTTGTGATGGTTTTACTGATGGCCTTTGTCCATAGGGAGAAAAAAATGACAGTTGTCCTGCGTTTAGGGCTTGGCTTAGGAAAAAAACATTGCTTAAAACCCAGTTGAAAAAGAAAAGAAAAAGAATGCATAGTTGTTACTCTTTGGGTTGTGCTCTACCGGGAACATTTTAGAACTCAGAAGAGCACCCATGCTGCCTTGCTCTTTTAGAAATTTGAGAATTTAGAAATTTAGAAATTTTAGGACTTTTAAAATTCAACATATCTTAGGAATGTTCCATCCATTTTGTACTATTCTTCTCTAAAGTCTGTAGAAGGTACATGTAATGTATACTAGGTGGAAATTAAGTTAGATGGACTGCTAATCAGTAAAGTGACAAATGTTTGTAAAAGTGCACATTAAAATCACATAAACCATTGAAAAATACACAACTATAAACCTGCATTCCTCTGTGTTGACTTTTAAATTTTGCCTTGGTGCTTAGATACTTGGTTGCAATGAAAATCTTGTCAAGGAAATTTAAAGGGACCCCTTTAAAAACCATTTTTAAGAAATTTTCGTTTTAATCTTCCTCGTAGGCCAGTACTGATGCAGGCAGTGCCGGAGCGCTGGCTCCCCAGCACGTTCGAGCTCATTCCTCCCCAGCTTCCCTGCAACTGGGGGCCGTGTCTCCTGGGACACTGACCCCCACTGGAGTGGTCTCGGGTCCCGCGGCTACACCCGCTGCTCAGCACCTGCGACAGTCTTCTTTTGAGATACCCGACGATGTCCCTCTGCCCGCGGGCTGGGAGATGGCAAAGACCTCTTCTGGTCAGAGATACTTCTTAAAGTAAGTGGCAATGATGGCGGGAGAGTTTTCTAAGAAGAACATATTTTGGAAAACACAGTAAGGTGATATCGGGATGTAGAAGGTCACTTATGTTTATTTTACTTTATATTTATGTCAGGCTTAGTTTTATATACGTGTATTTTTCAGTTGGATATGACCTAATTGCATTCTTGAGCTTGGGTAATATTTTGAAAACTCGATTGATTCTTGGTTTGGAGACTTTTAATAATCTTTTCTTTTGTGGCAGTTTGGGTGTTCTCATTTTGCCTTTGTTCCAAACCTATTAATGACCTTGGCTTAAAACTGAAACAATACTCTGAAAATTTTCAAATGGTGAGATTTACAGGCTGGCAAAGTCTAGGGAGATGGAGGGCACGACTCCGAGTTTCACGTGCACCTCTCACTGGTGTAGTAGGACTTTGGGAGTCAGATCGCACAGCACTTTAGATGGAGACACGACAGACCCTTTAGCTGCAGTTTGATGTGATTTATTTCTCCTCCTCCCCCCCCCCCCCCCCCCCAAATGTAAAGAGAAGTTCACTTTTTCCTGTTGGACACAGTCACTCCGTGGCAAACTTCATTCAAGGTAGCAGATCCTCAAAACAAAATCCTTCTCTTCTGGGAAAACAAAAACAAGGCTACTATTTATTTTTATGAGCCCTTTTGTCATTAACAGAATGGCAATATTTCATTAAGTCTGAAGAGGTCAAAATAGAATTTTATCCTTTTTCGCTTTGAATTTGTAGGTAAAACCTTCTATTTTTATCTGGCTTATTGGTGCATGTTATAAACTGAAATCGATGTTTTTAAAAAAGTTGTTGATCAGATTGACATAATAAAGTGAGAAACGATCCTTTAAGTTTTGATGGAGATCTGTCTTGACGACCTCCTCCTAAGGCAAATGTAACATTTATTTATTAGCTCATATAATACAATTAGTGATACTGTTTTATTGTGTGAGTCTTAGTATTTTATGTTGTTTGTCTTTCAGGGTGGGGTTGTTGGTAATGTAAGATAGGGTTTTGAGACCTGCTTATTTAGAAGAGCAGAGAAAGAAGTTAGATCTTGAGAAGTTTCTACTCTTTTTTTGCCCCCCTTTCCTGTAATATATTTCCTTTTAAAATTCGTTTTCTGGTGTCCTGGTATCCATTTCAAAGGGTTAGGTTTCAACCAGAACAATAAAGGGCCTGAGACTGGAAAGTACACACAAGTCTGGCAAACTCATCTGCATGAGCAAGATGGACGACCAAAGTAAATGATTGAAAGAGCTGCTAGCTGGGAGGGATGCATCTTGAAGGGAAAAGGAATGGAAACAAACCAAGTTGTTACAAGGAAACAGAAAAGCTATACTTTCTGAACCTCTCCCTGCTGGGTCATGTGCTGACCTGGGGAGTTGTTGTTTTGTTTTGTTTTGTTTTTTTTCCCAGCACTTAATGGCCTGCTTGTCTCCTGTCTTTAATTGATGCTGTAGCTAAAAGTGTAAGGTTTTTTTTAAAGAGCAACATTTATGCTCATCTTAGTCTTTTGTATCTTGTAGTAATTGCTTATAGGTGACATCTGCCTACATTTTCAGTTACTTTGAGCTGAAAGAATTATTCTGTACATTTATTTTTAAAAGCTTCCAATGTATTTTTCTTTGGGAAGAAATACGTCTCTTAACGATATTGATAAAGATATGATAAGGAGGGATATACACAAATACACCACACCACCCTAAATACCACAATTGAATGGGTCTATAGGGATGGTAAACCAGTCCAAAATAATATGGAAAGGTATGCCGTATGAAACATGGTTGTAGGAGTGGAGAGAAGCTTACCTGGAAAAGAAAAAAAAGAGAAAACATGATTGTTCTTGAATGGAAAAAAAAAAAGAAAAATTAAAAAACAAACAAACATGATTGTTCAAGGTTTTTGAGGGTCTCTCCCATGGAAGTGAACTCAGGCTTATTATATGATACGAAACATGAGCGTTTGGGACTCCATGGAATAATTTTCTCCTATCAAACCTTTCAGAAATACAGGATTTTTTCTGAGAGGTAGATCTTTCCCAGTAAAAGCAGGCAAATCATGAATTAATTGGTACTTGTCAGGAATTGTATCGAGGGCCCCTAAGCATTGGTTTGTGGAAGATAGGTCCTGTGGGCTTATAAAATTTTATATTCTTTTAAAGAGTGTCTGCTTACACCAATATGTAATTTGAAGAAGTTATAAAAAGTTAGTTCACATCCAGTTGTTAGCCCCTTTCATGATGTCCTGGGTTGGATGAGTTGCCATATAAACAACTTAATTTGGTGTACCGTGCAGGTAAAGGGATTAATCTGTCCTGTGAGTCAAAGATGATGATAAATGAAGCTTTTGGAGCTAAGTTGCTGTTGTCCAAGTTCATTTTTATCCTAGTTTTGTTGTTTTCAAGTTACAAAGTACATAATTGATTGAGATTTATACTTGGCATAAAGAAATCTGACTATGAATGGTTCAAACATGGAAGGTGATGTAATTTGGTTGAAAACTTAGAAGTGTTGACTTTGGAAACTAATTGTTGCCTTGTGATCATAGATGAATGACTTTTTGAAGTCACTTGGCCTTTAGTCTCAAGGCAGGATAATTACTGAAAGATTGATCATTGCAGATTTGAGCCCCCCGACCCCCCCACCCTCCCATAGCACATGAGCTGTTCCGGAGAAGAGCGATCTTCGCTCGACAAGTGCGACCAGTGCAGTAGCTGCTACTCTTACCAGCAACACGCGTTGGGGCTCTGGCGTGATTGTGAGGATGGTGGGAAAACTCAGTCTATGTTTCATGTAATATTTGTGCTGCCGAGGTAACGGTTTTAAAACTAATTTCTTCAACATTGTATATTGAGCTTTTATTGTACAGGAATCGTTGGTCTGTGTTACTCTGAGAATTACTGCCTTCTTCAGCTGTCTTAGAGTTTTCCTACAGGAAATGGTTCTTCAAGTAGGTGGTCAACAACTTCCTATTTCTTTATAAGCTGCTGAATAACTTCCTGAATTAGTATTCTATAACATGTCTGGTTACAAGGAGTGTTTTTACTTCTCAGATTTTATTTTATTGAATCTGATACCGTGTAACTATTAATGGTAATAGTTACAAAAAATTTCTTATATATAATGTACCGCGTGGAATTACGATTTTAGAAATTTGATAAAGTGATCGTAAAAGTTTGTGTATTTCATTGTTTTAATAACGTTCTAATTTTTAAAGGTCATTTTGTTTCATTTATATTACTTGTTTTGTCCAATTATTTTCTGAATAATTGGACAGTGTTTTTAGTCCTTGAAGGTTCAAGGTTTCTTGTGGCTGTGATTTGATTAAAAGTTATATTATCTGGTTTTTTAAGTATGTATGTATGTATTTATTTATTTAGTGAGAGAGAGAGAGAAAACGAACATGCGAGGGGAGGGCCAGAGAGAGGTAGAGACAGAATCCCAAGCAGGCTCCACACTCAGCTCAGAGCCCGAAGTGGGCCTTGAACCAACGAACCCAAGAGATCATCACCTGAGCCGAAGTCAGGAGTCTAACACTCAACACCCTGAGCCACCCAGGTGCCCCAAAAGTTATATTGAGTATCTTAATCCACAGTTTTAAGAAGGAATTTTTCCGGAGATCTTCAAACAGCCAGTATTCCAAGATTAAATGAACTTGCCTTGCAGATGTTATTGGTAACTGTAATTGGTTTTTTCCTTTTTTTCTTTTTCTTCCGTTTTTTTTTTTTTTTTTTTTTTTTTAGCTACGTGTTATTTCAGGAGTGAATGTTCCACTGCCCTATTTAAAGCTACCTCAGAAATGTATCAGTTAAATGAGATGAATTAAACCCTTTCCTACTATAATTTGACGTTTGCTTCCCTACTTTCTACTGGGCACCCTCGCCCAGTAGAAGACTAAAAGCATAATATATATGGTTACCATAATAAAGCTGAGATGTTTTTCAAAGGAACAGCTTCATAAAGAATAAGGCTGTTCTGTTTTCTGGTTTCTTGATATGTTAAGTGTGACCCAATGATTTCCCATTAAAAATGAAGAGCTTGGAATATTGCCATTAAATGTCAATTGAGCTGCAAAAACAAAACAAAAACAAAGCCCTCAAATTGCAGTCACAGAGTGTTTTCTCTGTGAGGGGAGGGCTGCCCATCCCTCTGTCCTGCTTCTCTGTCCTGCTCCCTGGTGGTGGAGGGGGGAGACGGGAGTGTGCCCCCACCCTCTGCTCAGTAGGTAGCCATCCAGGGAAGAAAGGCTGTGGGATTTACGTGGAAAAACTGGAGACCTTGTTGAGTACAGGGGCAGAAGAAAAACACTTTGGAGGTAGCGGATGTGACAGAGTAAATAGAACATAGAGATTAGTTTATTTCCTGAGGAGAATAATGAGCAGTTTTTGTGTGAACTAAGAAAGATCATTAACAAACCAGCTGTGAAATACAGCAAACTCCCAATTGGCTGCAAGATGGTAGGCTAATTTTCTATAAAAAATAACATTCAAAAAAATACTCCTTGCCAAAAGCCTCGTATTCATTAACTTAAGAAAAAAAAGGTAGGTAGCATTTGAATAGTTGAAACTTAAGAAAAAGTGTTTTTGAAATCTTGAGATCAGTCCCCATAAGTAACGTAGACTAATAAGTTTCACTTGATAGTTAGGAACACAGTGTAACGTAAAATACTATTGCTAGCATAAATCTGAATTGCTTTTTACCTTAAGGTTTTTGGAGACAGGCACATTTTAAGCCTGACCTTTTAGTTGTCAAAAACTGAAGTTTAGACTTAAAGCAAAACCAAGTGAAGTCCTTTTAAAAATCAGTTTAAGATTTAAGATTATTTATACTTAATATTATAGTTTAGTCATTAATTACGGCTCGAAAGTTGAATAATGGTTGGGTGGCATTGGCTAAAGGGAGGCGAGAGGCCTGACGAGCTGTGCGGTTCGCCAGCGGTTCTTACAGAAGGGGCCCCGGGTTCTGGGGTGAACTGGAACTTCAGGCCCTGAAGGGACGTCGCTGTTGTTAGGGAGAAGAATTGTGTCCTGGTCCTGTGGCACCAGGTGTCCCCGGGAACAAGTACTGTGGTGGGGGGTGGGGGGGAGCACTTCTGTCTGCGGAGGGCTTGACCCCCGCTAAGAGCAAACAAAGAAGTTTGGTTTAAATCACAATGGTCCTTTTGCTTTTTCCCTTTAATGTTTTAGACCAGAAAAAGTGGTCAGTAGTTTAATCCTCGTTTGGCTCTTAGCATGAGAAGAATCATAACCTTTCATAGCATCAGTTGATCTGATGTTTCTCTGAATAATGTGGAAACTTAACAAAATAATGCAGCTAGGGATGTCTGAAAATACCGACATTTTCAGCTTTATCCGGCTGCGGCTGGCACGTCTCCCTCTGCACGGGTGCTGTATCACTGGACTTAGCAAATTCTTCAGTGGCGTTCTGATTGGGGAGCACTGAGGGTACGTTTTGTTAGAAGCTCTATTTTTCCTCTTGCAGTTGCTGGCTTAACCTACAGTGAGCAGGGTTTTTGTTTGTTTTTAAGGTAAAGGCTGTATGAGACCAATAAGTACATTAAGAGAGATGTGCTTTTTGGCGTAGATCTTTTGGTGTGGGGTTTGGAGTAAAGATGGCTTTTTTTATTCAGGGTGCTCCCACGTGCTCCCATAGAACTGAGCGTGGACCACAGAGTTGTTTGGAATTTACCTCATCACGTGTGCTGAAGTGCCTGTAATGGCTGGTGGACTCCTGGGGATGAGCTGAACTAAACCCTGCCACCCAGGAGGAGGGGACGTGGGGACTCCTCTCCCTCTCCGTGCGAGCAGGAGTGTGGGGTTTTCTTTTATACTTACAAAACTGTCCTTCCTCTTCTTACCCGTGCGTCTGATTTTGTGGATTTTTAGTAAGGTGTTTGTTTTATTATAAAAGTAATGCGTGTTCATTAGAGAGAATTGGAAAATTCAGGAAAGGGGAAAGTAGGGGCGGAAACTCCTAGATTCTACCACGGGGAGTCTCATATCTAAGTATATATTTTGATATTTAATTTTTAGTGAAGGAACATATATGTAGAATTAGAAAATCTCCTAGTAATATAAGGCTAATAAAGAAAAAAAGGCATTTCTTGCCCACTTTTCTTTTTTTAAGTATTTATTTATTTATTTATGAGAGAGCTCAAGTGGGGGAGGGACAGAGAGAGAGAGAGAGAGAGAGAGAGAGAGAGAGAAGGAGAGAGAATCCCAAGCAGCTTCCACACTGTCAGCTCAGAGCCCAATGAGGGTCTCAAACCCACGAACTTGAGCTGAAACCAAGAATCAGACGCTTAGAGGGAGCCACCCAGGCGCCTTAGCCCACTTTTCTTTATCTCTGGCTTGCATTTTCCAGAGGCAAACACTTGGAACTCCTTAGAGATCTGTTCCCTCCTCACATATGTAAGAAAACTCCTTACTTATATAATGTGCCCACTGCTGTCCTTAAAATTTCTGCACCCCCTAAAATCCGTTGCTTAATCCTCACAGTCATTTGTGTAACTTTTTTCTTTTTCTTAAAAAAAAATTTTTTTTTTAAATGTTTATTTTTGAGAGAGAGAACGAGCGAGAGGCAGAACACGAGAGGGGCAGAGAGAGAGAAGAGACACAGAATCTCAAGCAGGCTCCGGGCTGCTCCGAGCCGTCGGCACAGAGCCCAACGAGGGGCTCAAACTCACGCACGGATGGTGAGATTGTGGCCTGAGCCAAAGTCGGATGCTTAACCGACTGAGCCACCCAGGCGCCCCCGTGTAAGTTTTTTCTTAAGACCCTTTGTGCTGTATATGAGTTTCTGAACACCTTTGATATTTTCTTGGAACTGTTCATTGCCTGGTTTCTTCGTTAGTATTTTCGTTGGTGTTTTGCCCCATTGGAAACAGACCTGAGTGCTCCGTGCCCCTGCTCTGGACTGGCTGCTCCATTCTGTCCTCCTGAGGTTCCCGTATTGCCCTTCATGGTTGGGTTCTCTCTTTCCCACTTTCCTTTGTTTGCTCACTCCTAGAATTGGCTCATCCTTGAGGAGTTTCCTGAGGAAAGGGGTACATGGTAAGTAACTGCATTGAGATCCTTTATGTCTAAAAATATTTCTGTCAACATTTGGTGGGCAGTTAGGCTGTAGGTAAGGTATTTTCTTTTGGAGTTTTGAAGGCCAGGCTCCATTTTAGTTCAGCTTCCTGTTTTGTTATTGAACAGTTCAACCCATTTTGCCTCCTTTGGGGATTTCAGTGGTGTGTGTGTGTGTTTTATTTTTTAGTTTTTATTTTAGAGAGAATGAGAGCTGGGGAGAGGGGCACAGGGAGAAAGAGAGAATCTTAAGCACGCTCCACACTCAGTGCGGAGCCCAATGCAGGGATTTTAGTTTTTTTTGTTTTTTTTTTTTTTGCCTGGGGTGGGGGTGAATCTTGAACTTCAAGATATGCCTTGGTACGTGCCTTTTTTTATTCACTGTAAATATTTCATGGCTTGGAAAGTCCGTCTCCAGTGTGAATGTGCCCCTTGAAGATGTGTGGTGAATTGTCTGAACTGCCCTCTGGTCCTGGGAAAGCTTTCTCTTATTAGTTCTTGGATAACTTCTTCCAGTCGGTTCTGTTTTCTTTTTCTGGAATTCCTGCTAATCAAAATAACTCTTTAATTGTCTTGTCTTTTCTCTGTATTTCTTCACTTATCCTTTAGTTATGTCTTCTGGAGGATTCCTTTTCACTTAGCTTTTAATTTTTTAATCATTGTTTTGTCTTTTCCCAAAAAGCTCTTTATCATTCTTAATTTCCAGAGATTCTTTTGCTGCACTCATTGTTCCTTTGTTGTTTGTAATGACATGCCATTCTTAATTTCATGCATGTAGTAATATCTCTCTGATGACTTTATAGTGGGTGTGGTTTTTTCTTTTTTTTTCTTTTTTTGTCTGAGTATGGTGGATGTTTCTTTTTAAATTTTCATCTGCTTTTATTTCTTAAGTGGGCTTCACTGTAGACGGAGAGAGCTGGGACCACCTGGGCCTGCCTGTCAGTATCTAGTTAGGTTCTCCTGTGGTGGCTGGTTTCTCCAGATAAACATCTGCCAGTCCCTCCCCAGCAGACAGTTGATGGTGATGCATGTGAATGCCCACCACCAGCATTTGAGGACAGAACAGTTTGGGGCCTGCGGGGTTTTCTCCCTTCTTGGTTGTGCTTTGTGAGTGTCTGAATCCAGAGCCTCTGGGTCCCTCTCTCTGTAACATAAATTTTCCATCTCCTGCTTGGGCCAGGGAGGGGAGCGTGCAGTAGTTTTTTTTAAAGTTTTATGTTGGGGTGCCTGGGTGGCTCATTCGGTTGAGCGTCAGACTCTTGATTTCGGCTCAGGTCATGATCTCACGGTTCGTGGGATCGAGCCCCGTGTCAGGCTCTGTGCTGACAGCGTGGAGCGTGCTTGGAATTCTCTCTCTGTCTCTCTGCCCCTCTGCTGCTCATGCTTGCACACCCACTCTCTCTAAAATAAAAAATAATAATGAAAAAATAAAAAGTTGTATGTAAAATGAAGTTTTGTGAATCCAATTTGTAATTATTAGGTCGACTCTGTAAAGGTGCCACGTTTCTAAGCCCAGAACATGATGACTGACAGTTTCATATGATTTGACCTCAATATCCCGGATCACTTTTTAGTGAATACTTAATTACATGCTTTTACTAGGCATGTGATCAATTGCCTTTGTCTCGTTTAATGATGGTTTTGCTAGTTTACATCCTAATGTGTTAGATTTTCCTAAAGGTGGGACTGTATACTTTGACAGCAGAGTTGGCGTTGCGCATTGTGTGAATTTTGTTCAGAGGCTTGGATTCTGAAATAATGTGTGGGGCAGAAGCACTGGAGGCCTGATTTCCTATTCCTGTATGTGACAGTGGGGCCACGCCTGGTTTGCATTGGTGTAGACAGTGGTAGGATAATGGGAATATTTGTGCATATCTAGATTGATTAGATGTTCTTGGTGTACTTATGTAGGTTAGCCCCAGACGTACATAACTTGGCTTTGAGTTAGTTTGGGTGTTAGCTTTGCCTAAGTGCTCATTCTTCAGTAGACCATTGTATATGTCCTAAAACAACATAGAATATTTTCTACTTGTGATATAACCATGGGAGTGTAAGTAGTTATAATTTCATGAAAACTGGGTTTATTTTTATTTTTTTAATGTTTATGAGAGAGAGCGAGCGTGTGTGTGCACACGCATGAGCGGGGGAGGGGCAGAGTGAGAGAGGGACACAGAATCTGAAGCAGGCTCCCAGCTCTGAGCTGTCAGCACAGAGCCAGGTGCGGGGCTCGAACTCACAAGCCGTGAGATCGTGACCTGAGGTGAAGTTGGGCGCTCAACCCACTGAGCCACCCAGGCGCCCCAACGGGATTTAATTTTGAATGGATTCACCCACAGTAGTGTCTGAGGCGTTGATGGAATTTCAACAGCCTCTGCCTTGATTACATATAGAAGTCCTTAGTGGAAAAAGAGGAAGCAAACTTTTTTAAAAAACTGCATAAAATCTTTTTTTTTTTAAATGTTTATTTTGAGAGAGCACATGGCGTACAAGTGGGAAGGGGCAGAGAGAGAGGGAGAGACAGAAGCTGAAGCAGGTCTGCGCTGTCAGCACAAAGCCCACTGTGGGGCTTAAACCCACAAACCGTGAGGTCATTACCTGAGCGGAAGTCGGACGCTCAACTGACTGTGCCACCCAGGTGTCCCTTTTTAAATTTCATTTATGTTTAATAAAACCACATAAAATCATAAATGACCAATGCAAAACCAGACCAGAGCCCTCTAGCTATCAGAGAAGAGAGTTATAATGATACCAAAAAAATGGGCAGTTCTGGGTAGTAAAAGGTCTTAAAATGAATGATACAGAAGAATGGAACAGATTCATTACATGTTAGTTAAATACGTAGACTGAGGAAGTACATTAAGCCATATGTTAAGGTGGGAAATGAGCTAAATGAGATTTCTGAGACCTGCGTGGAACTAATCCTTAGCATTGGTGGGGGTCACAGTTAAAATTTACTGAACTCTCTTGCATAACTTTCTTTTCCCCAATTAAAAAAAACAAAACAAAACAAAAAAACAAACCTCTGGGGAAGAGTTGGCCAAAATACAGATGTTTCTGTTTTTCCTCTACACATGTTCAGACTGATACAGGTTCTGTTTCCGAAATCGTGTAGTTTGGATGGGCTCCAGATGATGTAACAGGATCACTTTTAACCCCTCCCAGGTAGAGGGTGTGCAGACTTTCCTGTTAGGACTGGTACAGATCTCTTCTTATTGGGGGCAGAATAAACACGGTTACTAGACGGTAATGTGGAAAATTAACAGTACTGTCTTCTGTGTACGAAGACAGAGCCCCGCTCTTGCGTACCTGTCTATGAAGTTTCCAGTTAGTGTCCATCACGCCGTGGGTAGGAATTTGCACAGCGTCATCTCTCAGTAGTCTGATTACCTCCACTTCTTTTCCCAGAACAGACCCGCTTGGTTCTGGATGGTGTGTGTTGGGGCGCGTGTGTTCACATAGTTAATAGTTTCTTTCTCCTGCTCTTGTCTTTGAATTCAGTTTATGCGCTCAGAGGTCTCTTGATTTCGTAAACACCCGCCGAGTGGTTTTATGTAGCAGGCGTCGTTTTTGAGGGTTCGCTGGGTCCCGCTCTGGGGTTGGGACAGGGTGGGTCTCAAGTCTCCCCTTTCTTGAAAGGGATCCTGTTTGCCCTTTCGCTGCTAACTCTCTCACTGGAGAAACCGCTGAGGCTACCTGCTCGGAGGCTCACTGAGGGTGGACCTTGCCTCTTTGGTCAGCACTATGCATATAGCTCTTGATGTGTTTGCTGACAGATGGCCTCACTTAGACTGCTCCTGGATCGCAGAGTCTGCTGCTCCATGGCTTCATTAGTGTCTGTGCTCCCTGCATAATTACAGTGGCTTTTCAACTCCATCTTCAGAAGATGCCAGAGCATTTAGTTTCTATATTCTGAAGTTAATTTTGTAACGTTGAGGCTCTTCTTAAACTCAAATAACTAGGACTCCTAAAAAAATTCTGCATGTTTTCTGGATATGAATGAATAATGGTTCTACTTCAGGTTATTACAAGTTTGTTCCATGGACAATGAAGAGTTGACTGGTTTAGAATTCAGTGATGAAGAAATAAAATTCCGTTGTTGGAAAAGTGATCCCAGTGGGAAGACTGCTCTGGGGGGTCCAGGGGAGAGGTAATAGGCAGTGAGGCCCTGAAGAGGCATACTCGTGTTGTGCTCAACGCAGTTAGCGTTTTCAACTCCGTGCGTAGGCCTGCGGAGTCCACACTGAGCTGCAGACAGGTTTTCTGGGAGCAGCCAAAAGGTTTGCCCTTCTCTTGAATGACCTTTGCATCTTTAAGAGACTCCCTCCTGGGGCACCTGGGGGGCTCAGTTCAGTGTCGGACTTCAGCTCAGTTCATGATCTCATACATCAGGATCGTGGGTTCGAGCCCTGTGTTGGGCTCTGTGCTGACAGCTCAGAGCTTGGAGCCTGCTTCTGATCTTTGTCTCTCTCTCTCTCTGCCCCACCCCTGCACGCGCGCTCTCTCGCTCTCGCTCTCTCTCTCTCTCTCTCTCACACACACACTCTCTCTCTCTCTCAAAACTAAGTAAACATTAAAAAAAAAAAAGACTCCCCCCCCCCCCCCCCCTCATCAAAATGAACCTAGTGATGGTGGTTAAATCTGTACTCTGACTTTGGGCATTAAAAAAAAAAACCCAGTTCCAATATCATAACACTTGAAAAACCATTAAATGGTTTCGTTCTAGGGGTGCCTGGGTGGCTCAGTCAGTTTAATGGTCTGACTTCAGCTCAGGTTATGATCTCACACACCAGGATTGTGGGTTCAAACCCCATGTCTGGCTCTGTGCTCACAGCTCAGAGCCTGAAGCCCGCTTCAGATTCTCTGTCTCCTCTGCCCCTCACCTGCTCACGCTGTCTCTCTCTCTCTTTCTCTCTCTCTCTCCTTCAAATAAATAAACATTAAAAAGATAATTTAAAAAAAAGGTTTGGTTTTATTCACTGCTTGAAAAAAAAATGCTTTAAAAGTGAGGATTGCCCATTATGTGAATGTTTTCTAGTACAATTCTATTCTGTATGCATTTTGAAAGTTTATTTTGATGTTGCACGGTATCTTAAGATTTGTTTTTTTTGACACTGAGAAAATGCTAGTTGAAAGGGTTTGTTTTCATTTTTCTCATACTGTTTAAATTTAGCTTCCTGTTCATTTGTTTACCAAGTAAACTTTACTAGCATAATGCAAAGTGAATACAAACCCTTTTTCGTACATTATTTTATATGCTGCACAAATACAATTACTAGTAAAATATGGTGTAAGAAGTTACAATTTTTTAAAATTTAAGTAATCTTTATACCCCATGTGGGGCTCGAATTTAGACCCCGAGATGGAGAGTTGCATGCTCTTCCGACGGAGCCAGCCAGGTGCCCCCAATTTGTTTACTTCATAAAGTTGCATAGGGAAGCTGCTGAGAAATGAAACATGTTCTTTCAGAGATTTAAAGAATTAAAAAAATTTTTTTTTAATTTTATTTATTTTGAGAGAGTGGGGGCAGGGGCGGAGAGAGAGAGAGCTAGAGAATCCCAAGGGCTCCACGCTGTCAGCACAGAGCCCAGCCTGGGGCTCGAACTCATGACACCATGAGAGCACCGCCTGAGCTAGAACTAAGATTTGGCCGCTTACCCAAGGCCACCCAGGTGCCCCAAGAATTTTTTTAAATTAAACTTTAGACTTCATTTTAGACAAGCAGAATCAGATGGTTGCATCTCTTTTATGTTACCAAATCCAAATAAACATTTGAGTACTTGTTTACCAATCGACTTCATTAAAATAAATGATAAAATCTAATATTCTGCCTATCATCATTTTAAGTTAGTGTGGAAACTAAGTTTTGTTTTTTAAAACACTCTAGCGTTTTATTTTTTTAAATGTTTATGTATTTTGAGAGAGGGGGCGAGAAAGCACGCACGAGTGGGGGAGGGGCAGAGAGAATCCCAGACAGGCCTCCCCCCCCCACCCCCGCTCTCAGCGCAGAACCAGACACGCAGAGCCGGACGCGGGGCTCGAAACCACCAACCCGGGAGATCGCGGCGGAGCCGCAGTGGGCGTTCAGGGGGCTGCCCTGCCGGATGTTCACGTTGTTAGCGGCAGTTCTGCTGGAGCGCCGTGCTCGGAGTTCCACCCGGAAACCGCGCTCGCCGCGCTTTGGGAGGAAGGAGCCGGAACGGGGCCCGCGGCGCAGCTCCCCCGGTCGGCCACGCGGTCGGCCACGCAGACGCCGTCGCGGCGTGCGAGCGGGAGCAGTCGTCCAGGGTTTCCCGCGGTCGTGGTGGCTTGAAGTCCAGGAGCAAGGGGCCAGCACGGCGGTCTTCCTGCCGAGGTGTGTGCCCTAGGGTCGAGGGCTGTCGCCGGGCTCACGTGCCGTCCTGGCGCCCAGAGCTCTCCTTCCAGGTGAGTGGGAACCCGCAGGGCGAAGGTGTCCGCTCCCATAGCGTTGCCAGGTTGCGTGCTGTCGCCTAAGCTCTGAACAAGGTCAGCCTAGACCGGGGGTGTGGGGAGGAGACTGCTACTTGGGAAGCGCCGCGGGGTGTTGCCGCCGGCCCTTCCCGTCTACCACACTTGATCGGACGTTTTAAAAAATAATCTTCAGGGGCGCCTGGGTGGCGCAGTCGGTTAGGCGTCCGACTTCAGCCAGGTCACGATCTCGCGGTCCGTGAGTTCGAGCCCCGCGTCAGGCTCTGGGCTGATGGCTCGGAGCCTGGAGCCTGTTTCCGATTCTGTGTCTCCCTCTCTCTCTGCCCCTCCCCCGTTCATGCTCTGTCTCTCTCTGTCCCAAAAATAAATAAAAAACGTTGAAAAAAAAAATTAAAAAAAAAAATAATAATCTTCAGGATGGGTGAATTATCATCTGAGGCCAAAAAAACCCCAACCACCCAACCAACCAACAAAACCACAGCTGAGGGTGGAACATAATTTCACGGGAAAAGTTTATACTGTTCAATAAAATGTCATGTTTTGTGAATAATACGAGGTGATAGGTGTTTCCTTTTGGGATACCATCAGATCAGCCCTTATTTTGAAACCATCCAGTGGGTTAGAACATGGGCTTTTTGGTTCCACTTGAGGGTTTGTGTTCAAGACCATGGATTCCAATTAAAGTGTAATACTTCTCATCCTCTAAAACTTGCCTCTTGTATTTTATCAAAAAGCCGTCTCATTCGGAGTTACTGAGCTTTAGATGAACTTAGGTGTGAACCCATGTGGAGAACGGCCGCAGATGAAGCGGAGCCTGGATTTCCTCGCACTGCCTTGTATTTGGCTTAATTACAGCGTTGCTTCCTTTCCCTACCCGAATGCAGTCTCCGTTGTTACAGCCCATGCATCTGACTTTAGTAATTGGCTGTTGGTTGAGTTTTCGTTGGTCGAATTTACCGACTGGTGAGTTGTCTGAACTATCAAGTTAAAACGTGGGTATGTGTGTAAAAATGCATAAACAAGGCAGCGAGGGAGGCAAGTCCTCACAGCGACGTCAGAACGTTGATGATCTGTGACCACAGTGTATCGTGTAGGCTCCAGGTAGCATATAAACGAACACTTGGGGAGCACTGCCTCACTGGGAGTTCACGAAAACGTTCTCAAACAATTTAACTTGAGAACCGAGTCTGTATCTCTTTCTTGAAAGGCCTATAAACATAGCTGCTCTTCTTCCTCTTCGTGAAATTGAGTAGTTATAAAAATGGGTTTAATCCATTGTAATCTATGTTATCTAAAAGTTGAATTGAAACAGTGAATCAGATCTTAGCCCTGTGATTCATACTCCCAAAATGAGTAATGTGGTTAGCAGGATATCCCTAGTTGTTCTCTGGACTTGGAAAAAAAAGGAAAAAGGTCCATGGTGATCCCTCCATTTTTGGTAGTGGAGTTGTATTAGGTCTGTGATGAGGCTTACAAGAAAAAAGAGCAGCTATTTCTGGAGCATTTCCTCAGGCCTGCAATTTGAAGCCATCATGGCAGAGTTGCTGAGTGAGTTGGTGATGACAGGCCAACGCTCACTGCGGCCCCCGCCCTGCACGCAGTGAGCGTTCAGGACTGCTGTCCGTGCAAACCCAAGACCGGATACACGATAGAAGCTGGTTTCGGGGTTTTCAGGAAACTGTTCAGCATCCAAGAATACGGTGACTCCCCCAGTCCCCGGCCCCTTGTAGTTGCGCACAGTCCGGTCAGTCTTAGAGGCAGGACTCCAGACCTGTTGCTCAGGCTCCAGGGAGCAGATGCTGGCAGCCGTCTGTCAAAGGAACTGCGGTTCAGTGTGTATGACCCTGACACCTGTAGTCTGTGTTTGACAGGAGTTCCTTTTGGGGATTTACATAAATTCATGGCTTATCTGGGAAAACCTCTTTTGTTTCTCTAGAGTGTTGGGGTTTTTTTTAATGGTGATAGAAAGTAAAATGGACTCATTTGTGTTTTTTGGTCATCTGTGTGAAACTGAGTTAATTGGATGTTGGAAATTATATTTGATTAGATAACAGCAGTAATGAAGTGAGGACGAGTGAACTTCATTCTGCTCGGGATAAAATTAATAGCGGTTTTATCGTCAGGGCATTTCTAATTTGTGATTCTTACATCCTTTCTGCTCTTTGGTGTCAAACTTTTAAAACTTAGTAGGTTTTCTGTATTATAGCACGATGTCTTAATGAATTTAGGCATTGTTCCACAATATTCTCCACCTTATAAAAAAACATTTTCCCACTGTTCTGGATTCAGTTTCAGGAAAATTTTCAATCATGGAGAAAAATGGATTTTAGTCCTACCTGTAATTTTATTTTATTTATTTTTGCAATACCTGTAATTTTAATTTCAAGAAAGCATCATCTGATAAAATCAGGATTATTGTTACAAGAATTGAAATCTTCTTTGAATTCAAATTCTTTGAAAGTGTTGACATTTGGAGCTATAATAATGTGGGATATTTGAGATGGTTTTCTATCATGGACATAATAAGAGATAAGTATTTCCTAACTTAGGGTCTCTGTCAGTCTCCCCTTCCCCCAACCCTTTACGCAAAACAGCCCATGACTGTCGACAACACGGACTAAAAGGAAAAAGAACAGTGTTGTGGCAGGATGTCCCCCACATTATTAGGCCTGTTAAAAATGGCTCCCTAATCGCTGAATAATCCTTTTGAGTTTCACAGTTAGATTGTGTGAAGCAGTGAGCTTCAGAGCTGTGGCAGTTAGAATTCAGAGAAATATCTTAGTTTTCAGCCTAAACTGAGATTTTAGACATTTCTGTCTTTTGCTCAACGGTGACTTTTGGGAACTGCTTTTTGGATTTCGTCACCTGTGCACCTCTCTTTTCAGAATTTATTTAGATGAAATACAAATTCTCCTAGAGTCTCTTCCAGATTTTTCCTGGCCCCAAGTGTGAAGTGGAGTCCCCTCTTCGGCCTCCTGTGGGCCTTGCGCTCAGGGAGTGGGGTGTCACAGCCTCACCGGGTCCCCCGCTGAGCGGCCACATCGCCAGCACACACAAACTGCTCACCACCCAGTGTTGGGAATGTCTTGTAACTGTTTTCCCTAGTCGTTTCAGAAATACTGACTCTGTTTCCTCTGTTCGGCTGCCTTCTGGAGGCTCCAGCTCCGGTGACAAAAGAATCTCGAGCCCCGTGGTCTCTCCTCTGTGAGCAGGCAGGCGTGTGGGAGCAGTTAGAGAAGGCGTGAGCCGGTATCTCCTTGACCCTCAGGCAGCGCATGCTCCCCGACTAGGCCATGCCAGGCACCCAGGAAGAGAAGAGGTTGCCGTGTTGGGGGTTTGTGGGGCAGCGTGGTCTTTGGTTATTTGCAAGGACGGACAGGTTTTTATTCTGTACTAAGTCCCGAATCCTTTTGCTGACTTCGCTCTATTTGTGAATGGTTTGGTAACTTTACAGTGTGTGAGTTTAGTAAAATCCTGCTTCTGGTTTAACAGCCTTTCCCCCTTCCTTCAGTTCCCTGATCGCCTGCCACTCTGCACCCCCCCCCCCCCCCCCCCCCCC
>NC_064808.1:110238847-110266388 GCF_023721935.1 Panthera uncia | reverse complement strand
CGCCCCCCCGCCCCCCCCCCCCCCCCCCCCCCCCCCCCCCCCCCCGCAATATTGCCAGGCAAAGGCCTGTCAGTGCAGCTCTCTGTCTCAGACACCCAGAGGGGCCCGGTGATGGGCCAGTGGCCGCTCGAGTCACCCACTCCCGGAACCTTGGTTTCCTCCTCTGTACCAGTAGTGGATTGGAATGTGTGATTTGTAAGAAGTTGCCCAGCTTTCAAATTCTGTGAAGATAAATGAGAAAATTCATGTGAATTCTCAGGTCTTTATATAAATATCAAGTCAAGTATTTTCCGACGTGATGTAGTTACAGTGATTTTCCATTTAGCATAAAGTGTACTAAGTTTACTATGTAAATCGCCACCACTAAGCAAAACACTTAGTAATGTGGGAAACAAGAGGGATATACTTAGAGGAGGGATTTTTCTTATTGTGACTTAACTGGAGGAAAATGGAAAGTAAAAAAGCTTAAACACTGACATGAAGGGATTTAAGTAGAAATTAAGGTGGAAAATTGATATTTGCAGATGAAGGAGTTGGACACAAGAAGGCTGACTTTTCTAGATAAAGAATCAGTGATTAGTTTTGGGGTATGGTTTTGGTAAGAATGCAAACTGATTTTGAGAAATCCTGGTTCTCTTTGAGGAAATACTAACATTTCACTACTTGTGTATTATCTGTTGAACTGTAAAAAAGATACTAGAGAAGGATTTGGAGATTTAAGCTTCCAGCTCTTTTTCATGTGTGTCTTCTAGCACAAACTGGGAGAGTTCTGTCATTATTCCTTAGAGCTAGAAAAGGGCTTTGTAGAGCTTTCTGAGGGAAGTGCTTTTAATTGTTGTCAGAGCCACAGCATAGTAGTATCAGACATTTCCCATGTCTTTGGGGATCTCTTCTTCACAGTCCGTTTTAATTTAGGACTGTTTTGATTGTCAAGTGTAACTTAGTTTTTTGTTTTTGTTTTTGTTTTTTTTTAATGCCCATTGTAGGCAGGAATACAGACTGCTGGTGTTATTTAGGGGCTTTGTCCATTCCAGGGTGTGGAAGAATGTTAATAGTTTGTGAGTTGGATACTGATTTGTACTAAGTTTGAATTTGAAAGAAAAACATTCAGAGAATTGTCTTTTTGAGTGTATGAAATTTGGTTTATGTACTACCGTTGATATTGCTGCTCTTACTGCTTTAAAGTTACAGTAGTCCTTTCTTGAATACTTGCTGTGTGAATATTCAACAAGAACACTTACCATGCCTTAACTCCTTTAATCTTCTGTGTAGTCTTGCAGGTGTAGGTATTACCGGTTTTAGGGATGGGGAGGTCTTCCTCGAAGAGGTGGGGAAACACAGATTCACCCATCCTGGCCTGTCATTCCATTGCATGAACTATTTCTGTTAAATCTATGTCTCTCTCTTTATGATCATAAACTTTTTTTGTTTTTGTCCTACAAGTTTTTTTGTAGACTGGGTTAAATCTACACTGTATTTCCCATACAGTCTCATTCAATATTGAGTACTCGTTTGGGGACTAATAACTTGTTGAACAAATATACATATGTATATATATTTCCCTAGAGAAAGAGATGTTTAATCTGTTTTTTTTAATGTTTACTTATTTTTGAGAGAGAGAGCGCTAGTGGGGGAAGGGCAGAGAGCCAGGGAGACACAGAATCTGAAGCAGGCTCCAGGCTCTAAGCTGTCAGCCCAGAGCCCGATGCAGGGCTTGAACCCACGGACCATGAGTTCATGACCTGAGCCGCAGTCGGATGCTTAACCGACTGAGCCACCCAGGCGCCCATGTTTAATCTGCCCTTGAAGTACACACCAGCATGCTTCGGTTTCTTTACCGTGTTCCTTAAAAGAAATGACACCAGTAAGGATGAATTACTAGTATACAACTGCTTCCCGAGTGATTCTGATGTGTACATCTACTTATCAAATAGTTAAATGAATTGAAAAAATTATTTATTTATTTTAGAGAGAGAATGAGAGCATGTGAGTTGGGGAGGCGTAGAGGCAGAGAGAAAGAGAGAGAGAGGGAATCCCAATCCCAAGCAGGCTCTGTGCTCAGCACCGAGCTGCACATGGGGCTCCATCCCACGACCCTGGGATCTTGACCTGAGCTGAAACCAAGAGTTAGATGCTCAACCCACTGAGCCACCAGGTGCCCCTGAAAAGAATATTTAGGTTTAGCGTGTACTTACATATTCTTTCATGTTATTAAACACAGACGTCACACTGTGAAATGGGTGAGTTTTCATTTTACGCACGTGGAAGTTAGCCCTTCCTCCTCTCTTGCCACCACCTCTGCTGCTGATTTACACGTTCCTTTTATTGTTTCATGTGTATTTGTGATAGCGTATGTGAGAGTGCTGCATAAATTGTGGAGGGGCATGTAAGTTCTCTTTTATTCCCTGCTTTGTTGATCGCTAAGAGCAGGTCACGTAGGAGGCGTTGGGGGAGGAGGTTGCATAGACCTCTTGCTTTATCTGAAGATCAGTGTTTTTGTCAAACAAGTTGCTTGTCAGTGCTTATACGTCGGATTAGAGTTTGATAAGGATTTCATTTAGGCTTGTGTTGCTCTGCTCTTATGAAATAACTGAAAACAGTAGCAAATTCAAATTACACTATTTATGATGACTTCCCCAGTGGATCTGTCCTCGTTGGGATTTCCTGTTTCTGGGAATGTTAAGTAGCAGGAATGGTTAAGATAGAGTGACCTTCTTCGTAAAGATGAGCACACGACTAAGCACATGGGTAGGTTGGCAGGCACGTGGCGGAGGGCACCCCAGCACTGGTGGTCCCTTGAGAGACTGCGTTCCCGTTGAGAGACTGCGTGGCCTCCTGGGCACCTTCCGGCTCCAGATCTGTGATCAAGAGTGGTAACTAACGCTGTTTGAACGCTGAAAGCAATGATACCAGACGAGTCAATTTGAAATAAAAACTGAAAATTCATGGCATTATAAAAGTTTTTCACACCCACACACAGATTATTTTTTTTTTCCCCCAGCTCTGCCCCAAATTAGTTCAAGTTCTATAGTTTTGTCATGATCTTAGGGTTGATTTATTTCCATGGCAGGGCAATATTTTATTATATAATTTTAAGCACAGAAAGAACGCTTTTATTTAGGGAATTTACCTATTGACATTTTAGGAACTCTGGTATTCTGTATGTTAAGGCACCTGTTGTGTGAATTTGAAATGAGGTGTACTGATTTTACTAGGATGCCTATTTTTAAAATACAGAATAAGCTTCTGCTTTCAGGAATTCAGCCTAGTGTTTCACATGAGAGCGTGTGTATTGCAACATGATTTCATCTATTTTTGTAAAGAGCTGTTAATCACTTGGTGCCGCCCGGTCTGAGTTGTGTGCTGTGGATGGTCTCCATGAAGTCTCTTGATACAGCCTCTAGACTCTGCAGAAGTTTTTCCTATATTTTTAGCCCACTATGCTAGTGTGAAGCTGAATTGTTTCATAGAAATATTTAGACACCAGAAGCTTACTTTCAATAAAATCTTTATTGCACATGTTGCTGTACTCTTTGGCTCTACCTTTGGCTGAAAACTGCTCACTCACTTTCTCTTTCTCTTTCTCTTTGTGTCTCCGATTTTTTTTAAGCACACGGGCTTTTATTTAAAAAAGGAATTAGTATGTCCATTCTGCTTCCATTGTATTTTGATGTTTGAAGTTTTGCTGGATATTTGTTTTTGATGGGACTGTCATCTAATGCTTCTTGAATTATTCTGCAGGAGGGCCAGCACGGGGTGTGAACTGGAGTTCTGATGTGAAATGTGAGGCTGTGGCCTCTTGATCCAGGAGTGTTGGCAGCGGATCCAACGCCTGCCGTTTCCTAAGAATAGAAGTACTCTGCCTAATGGTTGGAGTTCGAATCTGTGCTTATGACGTCCTCCAAGAATCGGTCAGATTCTCAGATACACTGGCTGGTTTTGTATGTCTTTTGAGTGGACTCGCAACTGTGTCTGTAGGAGGAGGGACAGAATGTGCAGGATTCTTCAGAGAGCTCGGGAAGAGTTCCAGAGGACCAGTGGAGCCCGTACCTGAGACCCCTGTCCTCACCCCATAGAAGGCACCTTCAGGTGCGGAAAGAAGTGTCCGTATTTACGTGAACTGTAACCACTTGAAAAGAAACGTGTCATACGTATATACCACGTTAAGTCTTTCCGGGCTTGGGAACACAAGCCCTAGAAACCGTAGTATTGAACTGAGAGAACAGTACAGAAAGGTTACTGGAAAGCATCAAGAAGTGGGTTTGTCTGTGAGGCGTGAAAACCTGGCCGAAAACTTGAACCTGTTAGTTTGAAATGTTGACAGTGAAGACAGCCTCCTAGGTCTGCATCTGATGGACAAGATGAGTCATACCTCAGAAATTCAGGATTCTCGTTCTCTGTTCCAGGCTGCCTTCTCTGTTTTTCTACGTTTTCTACTCGTTTGCTTATTCATTTTGTTCTTTATGCTTTTTAAAATTGGCAGCGTTTGGATGCCCGAATATTTTGGAGTCTTTCAGGACAAAAGTGGTTACAAAATCAGTGGTCCACTGGGGAGATCTAGAAGAGAAACTCCCCCAGGTAGTTAAGACAGGTCACTTAATAGAAATGTGGTTAGGTTGGCTTAGTCCAGTCAGTTACATCAAGGAGCTAGTTTGCTTAGTTAAATCAGTTTAAGACGCATGTAAGTGATGTTCTTGTACATGTCTGTGCGACCGCTCGCCTAGAGATTGGGGCCTGCGGCCTGGCCCAGTCCCCTTTCTGGCCTCACTGCCCCCAGCGTGCACCACCAGAGAGGCGCACGTGTGCATTTGTGACTTCGCATGGCACGTTCCCTCTGCTGCCATCGGCGGTCTCCTCAGCCGCTTCCTGTTGTAAGGCTCAGATGTGGCACTGATTTTTTCCATAGCTTTTACTGACCGTGTTGGAACCTCCTTTCTCAAATTCTGGAACATTAACTGCACTCATTTTTATCTCTATAGCATTTCTTCGATTCTCATGTAGTTTTCACATGTGAGCCTCTGAAATGAGGGTACTTCTTACAGTTTACGAACTGCTAGGTTGGGTGAAATAAGGTCCCCGTGTTCTGGGACCTACTGCAGACAGGTGAGGTTCCATGGTGCAGCTCTGGGCTCGAGCTGTCAGCACAGAACCCAACGTGGGGCTCGAGCTCACATACCATGACATCATGACCTCACCTGAAGTCAGATAGTTAACGGACTGAGCCACCCAGGTGCCCCTACCTTTTGAAATCATTAAATTCACTTGCTGAAATGAATCTAGTGCTCAAGGACATGAGCTACACCCTCTGTACTAAAGGAAGACAGCAGCGCCCCTGTTCACAAATGAGGGACTCCAGACCGAGTGACTGGGGCCCTGGTGGACAGGAAGCCAGGCAGAGTCCAGGACAGGGCTGGGTCTCTGCCCCTGGGAAGGACCTTGAAGGAAGCAGGTCCCTTGTGGTGCTATTGTATTCTCAGTTTTAGGCTTTTGGAGAGGTCTTTTTTTCCTCACCATCCTTTTATTCTACCAGAGAATTACTCTAGAAATCATTCAATAGCCGTTAAAAATTTTATAACCTTGTGTTTATATTTAACGTTAGTTTCTCTGCCGGTCACAGCATGGGCTTTAAAAACCTGATATTTTAAGTAAAAGAAAGGAGAATAATAGTCATGAAAAAAGAGAAGGAAACCATTGACTGTTAAGGTTTTAGAAGTTACTTTGAATATCTTGTGGAATTGGGGTAAAATAAAGCTTTAGAAAAGTTTAAAAAGCTTTGAAAGCATCCTTGTGAGTTTTCCAAGTGTTTATTTAGAATAAGTAATACAGAGTGTACATCAGAAATGAGAATTTGGAATGTTTTTTAGTTTGTTGTAAGTTCTAGCCATTTTGTGACAAAAGAAAGTAATGGGGCGTGCATGCACTCGGGACACTGTGTCGTTTCTTAGTTTATGTGTAAGAGAGATCGCAGCTTTGATCTCTACACTGCAAGGAAATATCCTGAGTTACCTGTAAATACCTGGTTCGTGGCTTTTTAGGAGTCTAAGAGCACCACTGGTTTGAAAGCGGAACTTAAGTGTAGGTTTATATCCACCTGTGTTTCTGCAGAGAGCGGACAGGTTTGGATTCACTTTTATCTGTCTGGAAAATCTGGTGTAATAGATAAGAACCGAACAAACCAGGTCTACAACTCAGTCCTCCGTGGTTCAGCGGTGGTCGGTATGATGCAGTGGGTCCTGTGTGCTTCCCGAGCACCACACGTTAGGGTTTCTGGATGCCATTGCTGCCAGGTTTAAGGATCCCATGAGGGTGACGAGACCTAGTTGGTATCAAATTTGGGGTTGCCAGACAGTACTGGAACCATCACAGGTGTATTTGGTTTGCCCTTTTCAGTACTGTCTTACTGTTCTCCCCGGGCGCCTGGTGGCTCAGTCAGTTAAGCGTCCAGCTCTTGGTTTCCATCTCACGGTTTTTGAGATTGAGCCCCGTGTTCGGCTCCACGCTGACAGTGCAGACCCTGCTTGGGACTCTCTCTCTGCCCCTCTCCTGCTTGTGCGCTCTCTCTCTCTCTGTCTAAATAAACTTTAAAAACAAATGCTACCTTGCTACTCTCTGGATACTATTCTGCTCACCAGTGCCTGCAACGTCTGTATTCAGCATTTGCCAGGTCCCCACTTAAGAACAGTCCACTTTTAAAAACAAATAAAAGTTGTATTTTTTATTGCACAAGTGGTGGAGGTTCAATAAAGTCGGGAAAATTAGAAAAACAGGCCAAAAAAAAAAAACCCCTCAAGTAAGTTACTTATGATCTCACTACCCACTGATAACATTTTTCTGTATTTTCAGACTCTCTGTACTGTGTCTAGTCCTTGGACGTGATCAGATGGCTGCCCAGTAAAGATACAACTATTGGGCTTGCCCTGGTGGCAGAAGATAGAACCTGTTTGAACACGACATTTTCACTGCTGTTTGTGGCATTTTCGTGGATTGCCTGGTGTGTCTCCATATATTGCTATATAGTTTTTATTACATTTTGAAGTGAGTTTTTTTTAAGTTGTCCAAGTGACCACTGTGGGCAGAACATGGTCCTGTAGGACTTGAAGGGACGCTTTTGGACTAATTGCGTGAGCGAGAGAATGCACCTTTCTGGGGGATAGTTCAACACCACGACGGTCCTGTGCTCTCACTGCACGTACCTTCTCCGGGCTAAATATGCAGGAAAGTGAGGGCAGAGGGGCCGCGTGGGGTCGGTTCCCCTGCAGCCACTTGCCGAGAAGGAGAAGCAGTGTGCCCACGTCCTTTCACAGAGCTTGGCAGTGTCACTGTAGCGTCCCTCGTCTCGTGTCTGTCAATAAGTCTCAGATGTTTTGGTCTTCGGCCAACTGAAGTAGTGTCCACCGGCATTTTGGCAACTTTGAAATGATGGGTCAGTGCTCACTTATCTTGCGTGGCAGTTTGTGGATGTAGAATCTGATGAAGCCTGAGTTAGATGATGTATTTGGTTATTGACGGTTTGATCCTCCTCTCTTCCTCCTTTGAGATGGCGTTCCCGAGAGTAGGGGTTCCCTTGGCTATTTTTATTTCATCAGATTCAGAATGTTGATAGAACATTTATGTGTGCATGTATGTATTTATTTGTAAACGTTTATTTTGAGAGAGAACAAGCAGGGGAGGGGCAGAGAGAGGGAGAGATTCCCAAGCAGCCTCTGCACTGTGAGCACAGAGCCAGATGCCGGGCCTGATCTTACGACCCTGAGATCATGACCTTGAGCTGAGATCCAGAGTTGGACAGTTAATCAACTGGGCCACCCAAGAGCCCCTATTTATTTATTATTTTAGAAAGATTTTTACTTTATTTTTAAAAAAATTTTAAGTTTATTTTTGCAAGAGAGAGAGAGAGAGAGAGAGAGAGAGAGAGAGACAGACAGACTGCGAGTGGAGGAGGGGCCAGGAGAGAGGGAGACAGAATATGAAGCAGGCTCCAGGCTCTGAGCTGTCAGCACAGAGCCCGACGCAGGGTTTGAACTCATGGACCACGAGATAATGACTTGAGCTGAAGGCGAATGCTTAACCATCTGAGCCACCCAGGCGTTCCAGAAAGATTTTACTTTAAAAAAAAATTTTTTTTAATGTTTATTTTTGAGAGAGAGAGAGAGACAGAGTGTGAGTGAGGGAGGTGCATAGAGAGAGAGGGAGACACAGAACTTGAAGCAGGCTCCAGGCTCTGAGCTGTCAGCACAGAGCTCGATGTGGGGCTCGAACCCACGAACCGTGAGATCATGACCTGAGCTGAAGTCAGTCGCCCAACCGATTGAGCCACGCAGGCACCCCGGAAAGATTTTACTTTTAACATCTACACCCACCCTGGAGCTGGAGCTCAGATTCCTGAAATCAAGAGTCATGTACTCTGCGCGTTGGACTGGGGCTGGGCTCCCTACTGATAGAACCTTTAAAGGGTGACAAATTCTTATACATGCAAATCTTTTTTTGTATTATTTTCTTACGGATATACATCTATCCAAACTGTATTTTCTTTCATGTGCTTGTGATCATAGTGTGAAATTTCATTTTCTCTACCTTGATGAGATTATGAAACATTTTTCAGTCCACGTAGAGTCTTTATGTTGCCCCTCTTAATGCTTTGGGATTCACTTGGGAGACGTAGCTGGGATTTTGAGGATTGTGTGGGGAGGTTCTACACCGCTGCCCCCAGCACTTCACCCTACACACCTTGACGTTCTGCTTGGACTTGTATCCAAACCCGCTGTTTTCAGAGCCCCCTAAATTATGCCGTTGCTATGAAATGAACCTGGGAACCTTTCCCCGAGAGGAGTTATCTCCTGGCCGAGCGCCGGTCTCCACGAGTGGCTTCTCTGGAGGAGCCCCTGCCCCTTTCTTGGCTGCCACGCTTGTGTGCCGGCTGTCAGAGCCTGGCTCTGCCCGCGGCGTTTGTGGATCTGGAGAGTCCGCTGAGTCGCACAGAGATCTTTTCTTTGAATTTTCCTTGTTTGCAGGCTCACTGCTGAACTTCTTTGAGATGGAAGTTGGTTGCAGTTGTTGGGAGACAGAATTGAAAATGTGATTCAAGAGAGTATTAGGAGTTTCACCAGGTCTTCGGCTGTGAAAGAGAAACATCCAGTATTCTGCATGATTAACTTACTTGCCTGTGAAATCATTTTTTTTTTGACTGTGGTACAAAACACATAGATACATACCATAAAATTTCCCATTTTTTTTTTTTTTAATGTTTGTTTATTTTTGAGACAGAGAGAGACACAGCATGAGCAGGGAAGGGGCAGAGAGAGAGAGGGAGACACAGAATGTGAAACAGGCTCCAGGCTCTGAGCTGTCAGCACAGAGCCCGACGCGGGGCTCGAACTCACGAACTGTGAGATCATGACCTGAGCCGAAGTCGGACGCTTAACCGACTGAGCCACCCAGGTGCCCCTAAAATTTCCCATTTTTATATACATTTTTAAGTGTACAGTTTGGAGCCATTAAGTATGTTCATGAGTTTGTGCAGCCATCACCAGTGTCCATTTCCAGTTTGTTGGTAACCCCACAAACTGTGCATGTTAAACAGCAACTCCATTCTCCTTTCCCCCAGCCCCTGGTGGAAACCTGTTCTTCTGTCTCTATACACTTGGCTGTTCTCTGCACTTCATAGAAGTAAAAAATACAATATTTGTCCTTTGGTGTGTCAGACTTTGATTCTTACGGCCGAGCAATACTCACTGTGTGTATGTCCTTTTGTTCAGTGTTGAGGGCACTTGGCGGGTTTCCCCTTTGTGCTGTTGTGAATGATGCTGCTGAGTGTTGCTGTATGTGTATCTGTTGGGTGTGTGTCCAGAAGTGGGACTGCTAGGTCATACAGTAAGTGCAGGTTTAATTTTTTGAGGAACTGCGGCCTGTTCCTGTGATAGCGGCACCACCTCACGTTCGCGTTAGCGTCGCAGGAGGGTCCCTACCGTGCCACATCCCTGCCGACACTTGTGGTTTTGGTAGTAGACGTCCTTGGTGTGTGTGAGGTGGTCGCTCGTTGTGGTTTGATTTGTACTTTCCCAACAGTGGGTGTGTGGAGCGTCGTTTCGTGTGCCTGTTGACGTTTTGCGTCTTCTTTGGAGAAGCGCTCACTTAAGTCCTTGCTCACCTTGTTGATCCAAGATCGTAATCACACTGAAAATTCTGAATCCTTATTTTTTCTGTGTGCAAGGTGAGTTCAGAGCCTATGCAGACTCCTCAGGAAGTGCTCTCGTGTCTTAAACGTGCGAGTGGACGTGTCAGATACTGGCAGCACTTCCCTGTACTTTGTATTATGACAGGCTAGGTTCTGCCGGGTAACAAACAGCCCAGAAACCTCAGTGACTAAACACTCGATTTCTCACTCACAGAATGCATTTTGTGCTCTGGTAGCTCTGCAGGGTGCTCCCTTCCCTGTGGTGTTTCGGGCGTCCATGCCATACGTCTCTCTCACGTGACTTTGCCATCTCACACGGTGCCTTTATTGTCACCACACAAAGGGGAAAGAAACATGGAAAATTCACACCTGTTCAGTGCTTTGCCTGAAAGAGAGACAGAATTTATTCCAGCCCGTTGGCAGGAACGAGCCCCTAGACCCCTCGCTTGGAAAGAGCGTAAGAAATGCACAGGAGCCTTCGGTGGGTTTTTGATAATCAGTAAAAGTATCTGCCACGTAGAGATAATAGAGACTTGTAAATTTGGAATCAGAGTTGTGGTGTTTGATTCTTAGTAAGTAAAGACTGACATGACGGGTGTTTTCTGACGGTCTCCGCCACGGTATCCGTGCCTATTGCTGTCGTGAACACTCTCTTTGCAGCCGCGTAGCCGTCCTTATCCTGCTGATTCCTGTGTTCCTAGATCTGTTCTCACTTAAAAATGTTCCTGTTTTATTAACCTCGTATTTGTTAAATGGTAATGTTTTAATGTAGCACCTTAGTTCTGTAATAAGGGACTCTTGGGAGTCGAATGTGACCTCTGTTAAGACTTAATCAGGATCGGTTTAGTCTGCTTGCTCCCTGGAGGCATTTGGTAATGTCTAGAGACCAGCTTGATTGCTAGAATCGTGGTAGTCTTTTTCAGCCAGGGGGGTGGTTAGTGGGAACCTACAAGGGCTCCTTTATTGAAGTGGACAAGATCCCGCGCTGACCAGCTCCTGGCACAGGTCAGAGGTTGCCTCCTCTGCGTGTCCTCTGTGTCCCTCAGGTGGGCCAGGAACCTCTCCACAAGCACTGCGAATCTCCCTATGTGTATTTTAAAAACATTTTTTTTAATGTTATATTTATTTTTGAGAGAGAGGGAGACAGTCAGACAGACAGACACAGAATCGGAAGCAGGCTCCAGGCTCTGAGCTGTCAGCACAGAACGTGATGTGGGGCTAGAACCCATGAACTGCGAGATGGTGACCTGAGCCGAAGTCGGATGCTCAAATGACTGAGCCACCCAGGCATCCCCCACTCTCTATCTTGTTTATGAAAATTTGTTTGTTGTGGCTCCTCCCCTCCGGTAGGAAACCTCTCTACATCAGGGACCACGTCTTCTTCATTTTCACGTCAGCAGTACTTGGCACTTGGTACGTATTCAGCAAGTGTTTTAAATGGCCCATAACTCAGATACTACTGTTGGCTTTGGGTTTAGTTTTCTCATTTGGTATGGGAGAGTTTTGGGGTTGCAGAAGAAAACTCTGATTGAAAGGGGACTTGGATTCTAGCTCTCCCTCTGCTGGGTACTCTGTCATGATCTCTGGCAGGGGGTTGAGTCCATCATGGATCTCCATTCTGTTCTCTGTGAAGTGAGGGAAGATTGGACTTCGCAGGTCAAGAGTAATGCTCAGCCTGTAAACATGGTATCACAACCCACAGAGCCAGAGGCCAGGCAGCCTTATTGAACACAGCTGTGTGTCCACAAGGGCACAGAGCAGGCCTTCGTGTAACTTCCAGGTATTTTCCCTGTAGTTTAAGGCGGGGGATTAGAAACAGTAGTCAACAGTAAGGAAATACCAAACACTCGGAATCCAAATAAGGAGGCCCCTCCTGTTACCAGTATAGGAAAGCTTAGGGTGTGCTTTCTGCTGTATTGATGACCTGGGTAAGCGAAGTGTTCTATTCAGTGTGGGTCACATACGGTCTTCATTGAGCGCTGCTCACCTGGTAATGAAGAGCTTCAAGATGCTGACGACATGGCTTGGCCGTGAGTTTTTCAAACTCTGAGTCATTGGCATCAAAGCAGTCGTGGATGGTGCTTCTACCAGTGACCTTGATGTCAGCAGATGTTGGGACAGGTGGGCAGGGCCCGCACCTTTCATCCTGGCTTCTCTAAACCAAGCGTCTCGCTTTAAGAGATCAGTCTTGGTGTTGCCTCCAGAGGCCACAGTGCTCGGAGTCTGCAAGTCTGTGCTGCAGCCCCGTTGCAAGCACTTAATGACTCTGTCTTTCCATTTCGTCATCTATAAAATGGAACAGTTGGTCTGCAAGCTTCCTTCTGGGTCTAACATTGTACTGTTCTGTGTAGGTTTGCCTTTTGATTTCAGTGATTCTTTTATATGTATTGACCTAATCACCAGTTAGTGATTCAGAAGATTCAGGTTCTGCCTGGAACATAAGCAAATGGTCTGAATATAATTTAGCATCTGCTTTAATTGGTAGAAGTCAGTTGTGTCGTGATGAAGTGATTGGAGGGTAACTTGATCAGCCATCCTGGAATAGATCGTGCATATTCAGGGTTTCCTCCCATTCAGTAACTCAAATTTGTTATTCTGTGCCTTAGTCTGTACAAAAAAGGAAAATAAACATTTGCTTATGAATAATAAACAAATACTTAGAAGCCTTTTGTAGAATTAAAGTCTCTCACAACTGAAGCATTTTTGTCCATCTTTGTTTCCCCTGTACCTGATACCGTGGTCAGTGTTAGGACCTTGAATGGGTAAAGGACTGGACGATAAGTAAAACACTGTAACTACTCTAAGATTTTGGGAAAGATCATTAGGGTTGAAGTGATTAAGACAGCTCCACGAGACCTAAACAGGTTACTGAAAGAACACACAGATTTGGGGCTTTCCCACCAGTTTTATTGAGCTTGAACTCACATACAGCCCCGTACAAGGTCAAGGTGTGCAGCATCATGCTTTGACTTATGTACATTGTGAGATGATCACCATAATAAGTGTAGTTAACACCCATCCTCTTATGTAGACACAAAACGAAAGGAAAAGAAAAACCACCAGGCGGGGGAGATGCCTGGATCCCGAAGGTGGTTCTCCCAGGGCGGAGGCCTATCCACTGTGCTGCAGGGTGGTTCTCCCAGGGCGAGGCCACACTGGTGTTGTGTGGTTTCCCCAAACCACAACTTGACCTCAGCCACACAATTTCTGTGAGAGGGGTTGGGGCGGGGGATAGAAAAGGAATGTTTTCCTTGTGATAAGAACTCTTAGAGGGGCGCCTGGGTGGCTCAGTTGGTTAAGCGTCTGACTTTGGCTTAGGTCATGATCTCGTGGTTTGTGGGTTTGAGCCCCGCGTCAGGCTCTGTGCTGACAGCTCGGAGCCTGGAGCCTGTTTCGGAATCTGTGTCTCCCTCTCTCTCTTCCCCTCTTCCACTCATGCTCTGTCTCGGTCTCTCCATCTCAAAGATAAATAAACATTAAAAGAAATTTAAAAAAAACAAAGAAGTCTTAGAAACTTACTCTCCCAACAGCTTTCACGCATGTCCCAGAGCAGCATGCGTTATGCCCCCAGGACTCCTGATCTTATCACCAGACATCTATACCTTCTGGCCACTTTCCTCCCCTTACCCTCCCTTCACCCCCCACCTCTAGTGGCCCAGGTCTGATTTCTTTTCCTAGGACTTTAGTTTTTTCGTTTCAAAATTCCACATCTCAAAATCTTACACATCTTACTGTGTGAGCTCCTGTAGTCTTGTCCTTTGCCTGACCGACTTCACTTAGCATGACGCCCTCACGTTGCATCCCTGTAGTTGCAAATGGCAGGATTTCCTTGGTTGTTTGGTGGCTGAATGATATTCCCTTGTATGTGTATGGATACATTGATCTGTAGATGGATATTCAGGTGGTTTCTTTGTCTTGACTACTGTAAACAATACCAGTGGGAGCTTGGGGATGCACAGATCTTCTGAATTTGTGTTTTTGATTCCTTCGGGCAAATACCCAGAGGTGGAATTGCTGGACTGTAGGGTAGTTTTATTTTTAATATCTTGAGGAACCCGCACACGGCTCCTCACGGTGGCTGCACCTGTCTGCAGTCCCACCAGTGGGACACGAGGGTCCCTTACTCTGTCCCTGCTTGTGTTTGTCACATCTTGTCTGTTGTCGATGGCCGTGCTACCAGGTGCGAGGTGGTAACTCCTTGTGGTTTGCTTTCTCTAATGACCAGTGATATTGAGCCCCTTTTCACGTACCCGCTGGCGGTATGTAGATCTTTGGATAAATGCCTGTTTAGGTCCTCTATTTTCAGTTGGATTAATTGCGTTTTTTTCCTGTGAAGTTGTGTGAATTCCCTGCATATTTTGGCTGTTAGCTCCTTATCCGAGGTGTAGTCTAGCAAATATTTTTTCCTAATCCATAGGTTTGGTCTTTTTGTTCATTGTTTCTTTACTGTGCAAATTTGGGATCTTTATGGTCCCCAATATTGGTGGTTTTATCAGGGCTTTTTTTGAGTTGTTTTGGAGGTTGCTTAAACCGGCAGGTCGTTTTTGTTTCGCTGTCCTACCTCAACTTCCCTGCCCACGGAAGCCACCAAGGTTGCTTATTTGGACTTTGGTTATAGAAGAACAAGTCCGTTTTACCACTGATTGGGCATTTTCCCAGTCTGTGACCTGATTGTGTTGGATTAGGAAATTCTGAGATCTTGAGAGGCTCTTCTAACAAATACTGGGTCTTCTCCCTGATGTACTTGTCTGATCACATAAAAATTCTCTTGATACAGATGTGTTTCTACTTTAACTCGTGCATCTGAAACGATTTGTGTAATAGAGTCAGGGTTTAGCCTAATACTTACTAGCAAAACAAATTCTCAGATCCTCAGATTTCTTCTCTGCTAGATTTGTTATGGTGGCATGGTTCTACTTCCCCACAGTGCCTCCCACTTCCATAGAGCTTCCCAAATCTACGCAATTGCACACATGTTCTCTTGGCTCCTGAAGACGTTCGTGCACGTGTGTCGAAGGTCCTGAGCCTCCACTGGGCATGCGGTACGGTGGGGGTTGGACGTGCACGTCCCTCGGTCGTTGTGGTGGCACCTCTGTAGAAGTTTTCAAGGAGATAGGGGCCTCCTAGGCTTCCTAGGGGGAGCCTTCCTAGGTATGGGCACTTCAGCTGGCCTCAGGCTTTTGATGGCTTGGAGACATGAAGGAGTGATCAGTGGCTGAAGTTTTCCTTCCGGTGTAAAGTGTTTGTTTTAATGTTTATTTATTTTGAAGCAGAGAGAGACCGTGTGAGCAGGGGAGGGGCGGAGAGAGAAGGCACAGAATCAGAAGCAGACTCCAGGCTCTGAGCTGTCAGCACAGAGCCTGTAGCGGGGCTCGAACCCATGAACTGTGAGATCATAACCTGAGCCGAAGTCGGACGCTTAACCGACTGAGCCACTCAGGTGCCCCTAAAGTGTTTTTTCATAGTTTAAGAACTTTAGAATCTGCCTTTCTTTTGGTGTTGTAGTCCTGTCTCCACTTGGGACTTGAACTTTTTGGACTGGGGCATTCTGGTTAGGCCTTGGACGCTTAACTGACTGAGCCACCCAGACACCCACTGACACTATGTTAAAGAAGCCATTGTTTTTATGTAAGTACATGATATGTGAATTACACTTTAACAAAATGAATTCCACCAGTAACCAAATAAAGTTGCTGCTTTTGGGAACCTCTTTGAGTTATTAATCATTTTAGTTAATAAAAGAGAATTTTAAAGAGAATTTCATTGAAACTCGCAATCTAGTAGTGTCTTCGTTAATGTTTTAGATTCCTAGAGCTTGGATTTGTTCTCAGTAAATTGGTAGGCATCCAGAGATTGGAGCCATGCCCTCTTCAGACACAAGAACTCTTAATGACGACACACTCTTGGGAACTGTCCCTTGAGCAGTGTGTCTTCCTACTAACAGGCTGCCAGAGGTTGAAGCAGTTCCTACTTGCTCTTGGTACTTTGTTAACAAAACAGTATAACCGTTTTGTTAGTTTCCTTTTAATGACCATGACTGTGACTTTTTAGGACATCCTACCTATATGCAAAAAAAATCCCTTCAATAAGGTGTTAATGTATTTTATAGTATAACTGAATTCCAGAGTCATTTAATTTGTAAAGTTCAAAGAAGAAAACTATTTTCTTTTTTTTTTTTTTTTAATTTTTTTTTTTAACGTTTATTTATTTTTGAGACAGGGAGAGACAGCATGAACGGGGGAGGGTCAGAGAGAGAGGGAGACACAGAATCTGAAACAGGCTCCAGGCTCTGAGCTGTCAGCACAGAGGCCGACGCGGGGCTCGAACTCACGGACCGTGAGATCATGACCTGAGCTGAAGTCGGACGCTTAACCGACTGAGCCACCCAGGCGCCCCAGGAAAACTATTTTCAGTGACAGGATCATACTTCACTTGCAAGTTGAATGCTAGGTGTTCTGTTTGTGTTTTTTTAGAGAGCACGAGTGCACACCAGTGTGAGCGGGGGAGAGGGGTAGAGGAAGAGAGAGAATCCCAAGCAGGTTCCGTGCTATCAGTGCACAGCCTGATGCAGGGCTTGATCTCACGAAGTGTGAGGTCATGACCTGAGCCAAGATCCAGAGTCAGATGCCTAATGGGCTGGGCCACCCATGTGCCCCAACCCCTGCTGTTTTTTGTTTTGTTTTTTTTGTTTTTTTTTTTGTTTGAATGCTAGTTTCTAGTGTGAACAGATATTCTGATTCTGCTGAACTGGGGAATTTACAGAGTGATTTTTCTCTTTTTAATGAACATGTTAAGCCCAGAGAAGACAGAAGAGAGACATTTAATCTGTATTTATAATTCATTGTCGATAGATTGCCGAGTAGTCTCTGTGAGCCAGCCCTACGTAATAAGATAAGCTTGGTTTGAACAAGTGTCTAGCATTCGATTTCTTTAAAAAAATCAAAATAAAAAAATAGCAGCATGGCATGATGACACAAACATAATGGATAGAGGGAGGATGTGGACTACTTGGCCATAAATAAGAATCCTATTCTCCCTTTGTCACATTCAAAATACACAGGTCTGGCAAACCACCCTATTATCATCTGTAATAGTGCTTCATGTAAAATTTATTAATTCATTTATGATTAATACCAATAACTAGTTGAGCTAAGTGGTTGTATCACTGCATTCAAGATAAATTTTTTCTAAGTGTCCACCTACTGATGAGTGGATAAAGAAGACGTGATACACACACACACACACACACACACACACACACACACACACACACACAATGGAATATTACTCAGCTGTCAAAAAGGATGAAATCCTGCCGTTTGCAACAACATGGATGGAGCTAGAGGATATTTTGCTAAGTGAAATAAGTCAGGGAAAGAGACATCATATGATCTCACTCATATGTGATTAACAGGATTTCAGAGTTATCCAAGTAACAGCTTCTAATGTGACATCTATTAAATAACAAAACATCAAAATAAAATACTTTTTATATAACTTGTAATGGATTGCAATTAAGGCTAAGTAAGATCGTGCTTACTGCTTATTTCCGTAGAAACCATCTTGCACTGTTCGTCCTGTTCATCCCGAGAGTGCAGCATAGAGTAGTACAAGTTAATGTTCAGGTTTTGGGGTCCCTCGCCAAGTTAGGGTGCTAATTCAGGCAATTGAAGACATCCTGCAGTGTCGTCAAAGTGTTCATGGCACACGGGGATTAAAAACAGATGTGCAGGATTCTTCAGCTGACTCTAGTATCCGGGGCCGGGGGACCAGCAGTCTTTTAGAAGTTCCCCGTATGTCTGTTCGGTGGGGCTATCTGCCTGCTCTGCTTAGAAGGGTTTATTGCGGGTTTTCAGCTGGTTAATGTGTGTGGGGCTGCTGTACTCGTCCTGTGCTCATATTTTGGGTGGCTGAAAGCATGTGAATAGCTGAAAACTTGAACATAGCTGTAGATACCAAGTGAATGTGGCTCTCACGGGAGACACGTGAGCCAGCAGAGGGAATAGGTCCTTATTTGGAAGCCACTGGTGTCTGAAGAAACACAGAAGGCTGATTATAGCTTTGTTGGATGCCTAAACCTGTCTCCCTTCTCGGTCTTTGGTTGAGGCCGCAGGCCTCTGAGTCACCTCGCTGCAAATGAAGTCAGAGTTGGTGCACAACCATTTGTTTGCTGATCTGCACGGGGCTTTTCCCAGCTCCAGACGGACAGTTCTCGAATGAAACGGTAACGCTGCCAGGGTCTCTAACGTGTGGTGAGAAAGTTGACTTCTTTTTTGACCTCTGGCATATATGTGGTAGTTTCATTTAAAACAGGATTTGCTCAGGAATATCAATATAAGCAAAACAGGGGAGTAGGACAGTCATCTGTTAAAGAGATTGGATCTTCTGGGTAAATAACCGCATTACTATTCTATGTAAGGATCTCAGATTATGAAAGAATATGTATGGGGCTAGATCACTTATTGTCCAATCTCACTGTGTTTAAAAATACTGAGGAGCCCTTAAGTCTTGCACTAATTCTCATGTAAGTGGTTTCAGGACTGTACTTTGAACAATATTTGTGTGTGTTCTGGACCTTTAAATTTCTTAGCTTTTTTTTTTTTTTTTTTTTTAAATTGTGGCATTCTTCTCCCTTTTTTTTCTTTTCTCTCTCTCTCTTTTTTACAGTGATTCTTAAGAAAGGACCTAGGTAGCCCTTATAATTTAGAGAGACTTGACTTCTGGTCTTCGCTCTTGTACCACATCTGTGAGTCTCCGCGTGTACGGTGACAATCTTCACTGTCTGCGGAATAAAATGGGGACACAGAAATACTCCTTGAACTTTTGGGAAGATGTTTTCAGTCCCTGTGGCGTTGTGAACAGAATACAGAGAAAAGCTGCCTGGGATGAGGGTTCAGAGAGGTGTGCTTGTTTCAGGAAGCGAATGCTCAAGCTCTGGCCAGATTCTCCCCCCTTCCTTGAGGAACAACCATTTGGAAAGGGACACGCTTAAGTTACTCTCACACGGCCATGTGCTGAGGCTGCATAAGTTGATTTCATACTTGGGAGCAAATGTTAATTTTGTTTAACCTAAAGGTATAGGGTCTGATTACAGTTAATACAGTGTGATCAGTGGTCTGGTTTGTTTTATGTGTTTCTGCCCACACTTGCTCATATTTTAACCCATTTTTAATGCCTTAGTGACAGCCCAGTTATTTAAGTTTCAATTGAAGATTCTGATTTCTGGTAATGTAAAACCTGTGTTATCGTAAGGGCAAATTCTCATCCTTATCAAGAAATTATAATATGTGTATATCTCTGAACTTTTGAGGGTTCTAAAAATAGTCCATGGTAGGTACGCACAGTTATAAAAAGCGTATGGTTGTGGCTTAGGAATCGTAGCTCAGAGAAGGATTAGATTGAAGAATGTATCATTGTTCCTGAGTCAATTAAGCGTGTAGGTTTAGCTTGGGAACGGCCTCCAGCATGTGACTCTATAAATAACACTTGCACAACAAACAGGGCTTGATAAGTGAGCAATAAATCTGGGCCGACTGCCCACTTCTCCAAATTTTAGAGCCAGTCCTGCTGTCGTAATACTTTGAGGGCTTGAAAGCAGCAGTACAACTTTTAAAATTAAAACGTTCCTCGTATCCATTTTGTGTTATTCCTGGGTTTCTGGTTATAATCTTATTTTGTTGTTCAACTTTTCTTAGTAACAAGAATCCTTTAGTTTGGTTGCTTGGCTTCTCATATATATATGTACAAACGGGCTTACTTTCTTTAGGAATGGCAGTGATTTGGTTGCCTAGATGTTTCTAACATAAAAGCAGAGCATAGTTCTGTCATTTCATTTTTGTTCACCTTTATTGGGAAAAATCAACAATTTTGTTTTAATAAGACTGGTTGTTTTTTCTTTGTCTTCAACCTTTTTTTTTTTTTTTTTAACTTTTATTTATTAAAGTCTCTCTACCCCAGGGTAGGGCTCGAACTCAAAACCCCGAGATCGAGAGTTGTGTACCCTAGTGACTGAGCCAGGTGTCCCAGAAAATTAGGAATTTCTAACAGTGCCCATGGCATGGTTGCATTACAAGCCCATGCAGCAAAGATGATTTGACAAAGGTGCATTTTATCAAGGGTCACTACATGCCTGCCAAATTTTTTGGTTTTCCCCTACACAATGAAGAAGGTCTGAAAGGTGTTTGAGGAGTTTAAACACTTGTCAGATGTATTTTTAGATAGTTTCTGTTCATATAGTTTATTATGTTGTTAAATTCTTAAAATTGATTTGTGCCATCAATCAAACACCACAGAATCTTGGCTGAGTTGGAAAGAACCAGTCAGCCAGGTACAGTTTAATGAGACTGGCTTTTGTGAAAGGTAGGTTTTACTGGTTTAGAAGAAAAACATTTCAAATTAGTAATCAAAATCTCCCAAAAAACAAGAGTCCAGGGATGGATGGCTTTCCAGGGGAATTCTACCAAACATTTAAGGAAGAGTTAATAGCTCTTAAGGAAGAGTTAATAGCTCTTAAGGAAGAGCTATTCTCTTGAAGCTGTTCCAGAAAATAGAAATGGAAGGAAAGCTTCCAAACTCTTTCTGTGAAGCCAGCATTATCTCAATTCCAAAACCACACAAAGACTCCACTAAAAAGAAGTATAGACCAATTTCCCTGATGAACATGGATGCAAAAATCTCAACAAGATACTAGCCAACCGGATCCAACAATACATTAAAAAAATTACCACGACCAAGTGGGATTTATGCCTGGGATGCAGGGCTGGTTGAATATACGTAAAACAATCAATGTGATTCATCACATCAATAAAAGAAAGGACCAGAACCACATGATCCTCTCAATAGATGCAGAGAAAGCATTTGACAAAATACAGCATCGTTTCTTGATAAAAACCCTCAAGAAAGTAGGGATAGAAAGATCATACCTCAAGACCATAAAAGCCATATATGAAAGACCCAACGCTAATATCATCCTCAATGGGGGAAAGCTCTCAGTTTTTTTAAGTCCGGAACAAGACAGGGATGTCCACTCTAGCCACCGTTATTCAACATGGTATTGGAAGTTACTTAGCCTTAGTGATCAGACAACACAAAGAAATAAAAGGCATCCAGATCCTCTAGGAGGAGGTCAACCTTTCACTCTTCGCAGATGACATGATACTCTATATGGAAAACCCAAAAGATTCCACCAAAAAACTGCTAGAACTGATCTATGAATTCAGCAAAGTGGCAGGATATAAAATCAATGCACAGAAAATGATTGCATTCCTATACACCAACAATGAAGCAACAGAAAGAAAAATCAAGGAATTGATCCCATTACAATTACACCAAAAACCATAAAATACCTAGAAATAAATCTAGCCAAAGAGGTGAAAAAATCTATACACTGAAAACTGTAGAAAGCTTATGAAAGAAATTGAAGAAGACACAAAAAAATGGAAAAATATTCCATGCTCCTGAATAGGAAGAACAAATATTGTTAACATGTCAATACGACCCAAAGCAGTCTACATATTCAATGCAATCTCTATCAAAATAACACCAACATTGTTCACAGAGCTAGAACAAACGATCCTTAAGTTTGTATGGAACCAGAAAAGACCCTGAATAGCCAAAGCAATGTTGAAAAAGAACACCAAAGCAGGAGGCATCACAATCCCGGACTTCAAGCTGTATTACAAGCTGTAATCATCAAGACAGTGTGGTACTGGCACAAGAACAGATACTCAGATCAATGGAACAGAATAGAGAACCCAGAAATGGACCCACAAATGTATGGCCAACTAATCTTTGACAAAGCAGGAAAGAATATCCAATGGAATAAAGACAGTCTCTTCAGCAAGTGGTGCTGGGAAAACTGGACAGCGACATGCAGAAGAATGAACCTGGACCACTTTCTTACACCACACACAAAAATAAACTCAAAGTGGATGAAAGACCTCAATGTAAGACAGGAAGCCATCAAAATTCTGGAGGAGAAAGCAGGCAAAAATCTCTTTGACCTTGGCCGCAGCAACTTCTTACTCAACACGTCCCCAGAGAGAAGGGAAACAAAAGCAAAAATGAACTGTTGGGACCTCATCAAAATAAAAAGCTTCTGCACAGCCAAGGAAACAATCAGCAAACCTAAAAGGCAACCACCGGAATGGGAGAAGATATTTGCAAATGACATATCAGATAAAGGGTTAGTATCCAAGATCTGTAAAGAACTTGTCAAACTCAACACCCAAAAACCAAATAATCCAGTGAACAAATGGGCAAAAGATACGAATAGACACTTCTCCAAAGGAGACATCCAGATGGGCAACTGAGGCATGAAAAAATGCTCAACAGCACTCATCGTCAGGGAAATACAAATCAAAACCACAATGAGGTAACACCTGACACCTGTCAGAATGACTAACATTAACAACTCAGGAAACAGCAGATGTTGGCAAGGATGCAGAGAAAGAGGACCTCTTTTGCATTGTTGGTGGGAATGGAAGCTGGTGCAGCCACTCTGGAAAACTGTCTGGAGGTTTCTCAAAAAATTAAAAACAGAACTACCCTACGACCCAGCAAGTGCACTACTAGGTATTTATCCAAGGGATACAGGTGTGCTGTTTCAAAGGGGCACAGGCATCCCCATGTTTATAGCAGCACTATCGACAATAGCCAAAGTATGGAATGAGCCCAAATGTCCATCGATGGATGAATGGATAAAGAAGGTGTAGTGTGTATGTATGTATGTATATATATATATATATACACAATGGAGTATGACTTGGCAATCAAAAAGAATGAAATCTTGCCATTTGCAACTACGTGGATGGAACCAGAAGGTGTTACACTAAGCAAAATTAGAGAAAGACAAATGTCATATGATTTCACTCATATGAGGACTTTAAGACACAGAACAGATGAACATAGGGAGGGGGTGCAAAAATAATATAAAAACAGGGAGGGGGACAAAACAGAAGATACTCTTATTCTCTTCATTCTCTTCATTTGTCTTCATTCTCAAAATCTTGCTGACTCATTGCTCACAGTGGCCACGCCCTCTGGGACAGTTGACCCCATTTAGGGTTTAGGTCACAGTATTACTTGGGGACCAAACAATAAGCCAATGGAATAAGCTTTCTGTTTCTCACATGCTTATTGAGCGCCGTGTTCACATCTGAAATAGAAATGGAGTGTGAGGCGGTTTACCCTGCAGAGAAGTTCATGATCTCATAGGAGAGATCAGTTATAACCTGGTGGTGTAGAGACACTTGTTCTCTTGTTTGTAGCTGGTGGTCCTTCTCGCTGCCAATCCGCGTCAGCCTCTTGTAGCAGAAGATATTCTGGAGAGGGTGTATTATTTTAAAATAAAATTCATAGGTGATAGTCAGATTCATATGGAATTAACTATATACATAATTAAAAAAATCAGCATCTATATAATACGGAGGAGAAATAAAGTAACTTAGGGTAAAATAATATATGTGTTAACATATAAATGCTTGGGCATGAGTGTGTCAGGAGTCTCGTGCTTGTGTCTCTACCTATGGGCACCATGAACATGACAGTTCTGAATAAGGACCAAGTGTGATGAGTTAGTAACTACAAGTACCAAGGGGGCATTACTCTCAATAATGTGATCATCCAAAAAGGATATACCATTAACAGTGTTCCAGACAAAAGTAGGTGTGGTTGATTGCCTTCTAGACAATTTCGGCATATAATTAAAATTGTGCAAAATGTGCTCTTGAAGTATAAAGTGGAGCTTTCTAGTAGGTGCGGATTTACCTCATGGATGGCTCGTCAGACGCTACAGTTGTTGGAGACGGCGGGCGTTGCGGGAAACCTGGCGTCCGGCACCCCCTCCCCAAATCAAACGTTTGCAGGAATGCGATAGCCGAGGATGCCACCCACCACCACCCCCGCTGCCCCCAGTAAAATGCTGGTGTGGAGTCAGACGGGAGGTAGAAAGACTGCAGTGGTTCTGGCTTTGGTCCCCGTCACGGGCAGGCACGATGGGACAGTGGGACGCAGAGCAGAGTGGCCAGCCAGCCAGCGGGAGGCGGGCGGGACTCACGGAGTTCGCCGTGCCCTTTTGCACGAACGGGGAAAAACTTCGAGTTTTCCCTGCAGGTTGTTGAATTTTGCTTTCCTGAAGTCTGGCATCTGAACCGTGTAGTTCTTCACGGACACGGAAGAGTTAACCCTGCAGGCGTGAGCCCCTCAGCAGAGGTGATGGTGATGGTTGTTATGCCCAGAATTCGTGATCCCCAAATACCACCAGGGAGCCGAGTCCGATGTAAAAGCAAAAGAGCCTTTATTCGAGCTAGCTCGAGCTCAATCCCCTACCTGCACCGACACAGCGGTGAGATACCGGGGAGAGAGAGCGAGTTTCAAAAGGACAAAGGTTTTATTGGGGCCTAGGGGCAGTTGGTGAGGTAATGGCTGTGGCCTCAGCCGATTGGCTGGGGAAGGGTCCTGGGGAAGGGTCCTAGTCCTGTTAGGCAGGTGGGGGGGGGGGTTACTCCAGGGGAGGAGGTGTGGTCAAGGTGAAGGGCACAGAACAAGATGGAGTCGGCCGGCGTAGGCCCGCCCTTTCAATGGTGATGGGGTCGGGGTCTCACCCTTGACTGTGCAGGCTGCTCTCCAGGCGGCTTGGGAAGCTTCGGATTTACTGCAGCAGCAGCTCTGTCCCCCGCTCCTCACCCCCCCCCCCCCCCCCCCCGGTGGGGGCCTGGGGCCCCCCTTTGGGGGGGGGGGGGGGGGGGGGCGGCTTCTGACCGGGACCCCTGCATCAGCATCTGTGTCTTCTGCTGAAGTTGCTGCATGGAGCCTCACTGGCTTACTTTTCCAGTACTTTTATTCGTGAGCAGCATCAAGTTCATCCCAAGCGTTGGGAATAGATGTAAGGAACTCCTCCGTGTTTTTGTTACTGTAAAACCCGTTTCCCGTGATGTTGGCTCAGTTATCCCTTACAGGATTAGGTGTTCAGTGTTTGATAACAGCATACGAGCACGAATTGGAAGAGCATTTTAGAATTTGTTGGGGTGGGCTTTGCTACTTAAGAAATGTTGCCTCTCCCCCTTTTGTCTTGGAATTTAGATTAACAGAGTTGAGCCTCTTACAGCCTATGTGAAAAAATGATTGTATGAAGAGATTTTCAACAATGAACATTCTGAGACGTTTGGTTACAGGACTGAGATTTCTCCTTTATCCCCAAATTCTGTTGTTGCTCTTGTCCCAGGAGTCAGTCTGTCTACACCTGGGTCGTTACAGTTCTGGTTCCTTCCTATTCGTAGCTGGGGGTGTGTGCAAATTGAACTAATGGTCCAGAAACATTTCGGTCATTTCTGTTTCCTTCCCTGAAAGTTGTCCTGTCTCCCTGCTGTGTCTCTTTGTCGCCATCAGGTGAAAACCAGACTTTTTCCCAGGTGCTTAAACGTTCTTGACTTGGCCCATCCATTATGAAGTTTTTCCTATTTTATTTTATTATTATTATTATTTTTAGAAAAGCATCTTTTGTTTTTCTTTTTAATTTATTTTAAACAGAGAGAGCGTGAGTAGGGGAGGGACAGAGAGAGAAAGAGAACTCAAGCACTATTAGTGCAGAGCCTGACCTGGGGTCCAAAGTCCCGACTCGGTGACCTGATCTGAAATCAAGAGTCAGATGGACGCTTGACCAACTGAGCCACCCCGGTTCCCCGAGTTTTTCCTATTTTAAGTAGTGGGCTAGCACAGGAACAAAGCCAAGAAAGATATTTGATGCCTTTGTGTTGGAGAGGCCACATTACTACTGCTTTTATATAACTGAATTTAATCCTTGCAGCCCTAGGAAGTAAATAAATCATTCCCATTTTAGTGAAGATGAAACATTTTGATAAAATGACATGCCTTTGGGGCACCTGGTGGGCTCAGGCAGTTAAGCTTCTGACTTCGGCCCAGGTCATGATCTTGCAGTTCATGAGTTCAAGCCCCACTTCGGGCTCTTCACTGAGAGCACGGAGCCTGCTTGGGATTTTCTCTCTCTCTCTCTCTCAAAATAAGTGAATAAACTTAAAAAAAAAAGTGACCTGCCTGTACAACCCAGATTATCATTGTCAGACCTGGGATTTCAATCCATGTCTGTTTTAACTTTTCTTGCTGTTCCACAGAGAGGTTTCTAGAAGGAGGGATTTGGGTCTCTGAAAGGGTAGATGGAAGTTAGGTGTTTTATAGTCCAGTTGGGGAAAAGATGGCCTGAAGTAGTGTGGAGAAATGTAGCAGATGTTTCATTTTTTTTTTTTTTAATGTTTTATTTTTTCTTGAGAGAGAGCATGAGCGAGGGAGGGGCAGAGAGAGACAGGGACACAGAATCGGAAGCAGGCTCCAGGCTCTGAGCTGTCAGCACAGAGCCTGACTTGGTGCTCGAACTCTCGAGTGGTGAGGTCATGACCTGAGCCGAAGTCGGACACTCAACCGACTGAGCCACCCAGGCCCTGCCCCCAGATGTTTCAAAAGAGTAAGAGATTCCTGTTAGGCTAGATGGCTGCTGATTATATGGTGCTGACAGCACCTGGTTTGCATGAGGGGTTTTTAAAGAAATATGTGTCGTCTAAGCCATTGTGTGTGGCTCACGGCTCATCATGGAACGCATTTGTGTTGTTGAGGTAAACACTAGGAAGAGTTACTTTTGGTAGATTCTGAGGACGATTTAACCGGAGTCTTTGACGCCAGTGTTTTTACTGGCGCTCAGACACTGCCATGTAACAAGAAGACCGTGCCTGGAGACAGAAGCACCGTGTGTGTTAGCACGTATCTCAGGTTATACCAGTGCCAGAAAGCTTGTTTTGAAGTAAGAAACACAGCAGGGGAAACAAAACCAGCATAAATTTTTAGAGTACAAACCACCAATTTAAAGGAATGGAAACACATAGTACCCCAAAACCAATTTATGTCTTTACCAATTAACTGATCGTTAACATTCTTTAATGATGATCGTACATTCTGTGTAATAAAGGTCACCTTCTCTTCTGATGGCAGAACTCATTTGCTAGTCCTAAAAATTCAGAGAGAGAGCCAGCAGGGTAGGAGCAGAGAGAGGGAGGGAATCTTCAATGGGCTCTGCGCTGTCAACACAGAGCTGGACGCGAGGCTCAAACTCACGAACCATGAGATTGTGATCTGAGCCAATACCGAGAGTTGGTCACTTAACTGAACCAAAGGCGGGCCGTGAAAAGAAAGCATTTAAAAGGATTCTGAGAGGCACCTGGGTGGCTCAGTCGGTTAAACGTCCGACTTTGGCTCAGGTCATGATCTCAGGGTGGGTTTGAGCCCCACAGCAGCTGTGTGCTGAGAGCCTGGAGCCTGCTTCAGATTCTGTGTCTCCCTCTCTCTCTGCCCCCCCCCCTT